>NW_025222928.1:1715857-1905888 GCF_014066325.1 Apis laboriosa
GAGCAATTTATCTCCCGACTTATCATCATGTTCATCAGGTGAGATTTATAATGAATTAAAAAAAAAAAAAAAAAAAAAAAAAGAAACAGGAATTCTTTAATTGAAATTCGCAGAGATTTTTTTCGCAATGGTCCTATGTGTATTCAATACCACCTTCGTTAATACAACCATTTACATCATTTGAATTGGATGATATTCTATATCAAATGTCAAATTGCTTTAGAAAAATTTATATATTGTGTGATCATATTTCAAATACGATTAAAGATAGCGTAAGTTTTTCTAATAACGAAGTAATGAATTCTGTTTATTAAAATTAAAATCAATCGTTAATATTTATAATATTTTTTATAAAGTCAATTCCAATGAATGAAGTCGTGAAAACATTAAATGAAAAGTTTGCACCATATTATCCTGAAAGCACATTATTAGAGTATTTATTGAATATCAGACATCCTGTAATTTTAACTATTGAAGACTATTTGAAAATATTTTCTGTCACGCCAACAATTAATTTGTATTCAGGTAATTTGTATTCAACGAAATCATTGCGCAAATTTCATTTTTTTTTTACAAACTAGATTATCGAGATACTTAGCAAGTAAAAATTGATTTTAATTATAATCTTTTAAATCTTTTAAATATAATATATACTATAATTCTTTTTTCGTGGAAATTTCTTTTCTTTTTTTGAAAAAAATAACAAACAATAGTTGAATAAAAACGATTATTTATTTCAGAGTATTTACAATATCAAAAAAACGTCTTTTTTTATGGGATACATGAAATTTGTATCACTAAACTAATTACATATACAAATTTCATTCGAATGATTTCTTTTCTTTTTTTTTTTCTTTTTTTTTTTTTTTTTTTTTTTTTTTTTTGATTTCCTTTTGCAAAAGCAGCTGGTCAAATTCAATCGTTAAAAATATACAGGCGATATACGGCTGAAACGGTGCTTTCATGTATTATTATTAGTCTAAAAAGATTTTTTTGGCTCTTATTTCTGGCTACTGTAAGATATATAATAACGAAGCAAATAGATAGTGTAAACGCTGGTCGGTATTATTTGGATATTTTATGGTTATCACGCAAATGTCAATTAATTATATAATAATTATATAATATTTAATGAAATTTTGTATATTAACTATAAAATTAAAATTTGCCATTTAAACAAATATAAAGTAACATTTAATGCGTAACATAGCATCTCTTAGAATATTAATTCTAAGAATTATTATCTATATAGGATTGGAAACAATTCGTGAAGAAAAGAAGATAATGTTTCTTACAAAAGATATTATCATTTTAGAAAATATTACGATAAATTTAATTTAAAAAAAAAATAATATTTATAATTTTTTTGAGTTTGTTGTTTCAAATGTTTATCGAGTACATTTTCATATTCGATTCTTTTAAATTCACTTTACAATACAAAACAAACTTTGATTTACTTTTGTTTGAAATACATACATATAATTTTCTTTTATATTTTATTATCAATCGAATTATTTCCTATCCTGTGTAATTCAATGCAAATTAACAAGAAAAGATATTTAATATTGTGAATATTCATATCTTATCATTTTTTAATTTGTAAAAACGGAAGTGTATCTTTGCCACTGTCAAATAGCATAACGAATTGATAATTGAAAATGAAACACCAGATATCTAATCGAACAATCATTCAGATACTTTGAGGAATTTATATTTCCAATAAGTTTTAATAATTTATATAATTTACATATAAAAAGACCACAAGATGTTTTGTGTATTGATCAAATGATTCTAGAAGAATAATTTCACAAAAGATGAAAGAATATCTTTATTTAGAATGATGGTGATTATTTTGCAGATACCATCTGGCCGGCACCTCGTGATATGATATTCTGCCCCGAACTCAAGAAAAATGATTATAACAAAGATTAATGGGAAAAAACCAAAGCCCATTCATTAAAAACTTTAAAAATTTAATTTTAAAGATTTATTTGATTATCAATTTGGAATCACGTTTGCTTTTTGAAGAATATAATTGATTTTTGAAAAGAAAAGAAAAAAAACTATTTTTCTCTGCTATTATGATATCTCGTGTTTTTTGAACAATGATGATAAAAGTATGATGATGATATAAAATTTCAATCCAATACCGATGCCGTTCGGTTTAGACCGTTTCGTTGATGTTACTATGGAGAATTGTTCGAATAAATTATCAAAAGATATTATATTGGCAGTTTGTGTTGAAGATTTATTGTGCTGCTAGCGAAACTCGTTAAGCGCCTTAGATCATTCGAAACGATACTAGCGCATCACTATCGTGTCAGGATGAATTCGTATTTAAATTTTTGTTCAGCCTTTTAGCGTAAGACGCTTAATACAAGATGAAATAGGTGTTTTTCGTAACGATTAGTAAAGTTCCCCTTAGTACACTGGCTATGCGCCGATATCAATTCCATCAATGGCAATAATAAATAACGAGTTTTTATTTCATTCGCGCGTTTCTCTTTCAACGCAGTGTGTCTTTTTCTCTCTTTTTTTTCTTCTTTTTTTAAATATTACAATCAGACCGTGTCTTCGAGGATAAAACTTAACGACTAAAGATCGAAAGAACACATTCATCTAGAGGATTCGAAAGAACGACTAATTCTCGATAATATTTACACGAACGATTCGTGAAAAACCATTGTTCGCCATTTTCCTATGACCGTATTACACCGAGTTATCTGTTAAATTATCCAGATCTTCCCGTATTTTTTCCTTTTCCTTCTTTTTCTACCAAATATTTTCTTTGGCTGTTAGATACACGCATGCACACAAATGTGTTTACCATTTATTAGGAAAAGGAGACATTTACAGAGCGAAGCGAAAGCTCTCTCTTTTTCTTTCTTTTTTTTTTTTTCTTTTCTCATCTTTGCTGTGCTTAACGATCAAGGAAGCTATAAATATTCGTCTTTTTTTCTCTTTCACGAGCTTCTAGTAACGATTCGTGGATAGAAGTTATACATACCATACAATAATACATTTTTCTTAACGCTTTTCGAAAGTTTACGATTCTTTCGGTTCATTTTGTATGGAAAATACAATATATTTTCTAATCTTTTCATTTTTCATTTCATTTCTACAAAGTTTTAGAATAAAAATTAAATAAGATACAAAGTGAATCTCATTAAAAATGTTAAAAGTATCGAAATAGATCAAATATATCTGAAAATAATTAAATATTTATTCTAAATTTTGCAAATCAAACGAGAATCAAATAATATAACGATCTTTGAATTTTTCAAGCATCGAAACATACTAATAGATTTTTATAAGAGCACGACGAGGAGGTTTTCCTTTTATATGGTTTCCTTTTTTCCTTTTTGTATTTTTGCTTTCATCCTCGAATCATTACGCAGAAGGAAAATCATTACTTTATACATTATACAAATACGTAATTTTACAATAAAATCCAGAATACTGCATACTGACGAAAGCAACGGGAGATGATCCTTTCATGTTTCCTCTTCTTTTTTTTTTTAACCTGCTTTTTTTTTTTTTTTACTTTTTTTTCTTTCTTTCGTTCGATTCATCTCGTTTCTAATGCTTCGTTTTCTTAATTTCAATTTTTTTTTCGATGATGGAAAAGCTGTACGATATGTCTTCTTCCTTGTCATTTCCCCCTCTTCGATATCGAGCATACACACACACACATGCGAAATTCTTGTTCCCATCATTGACTATTTAAACTTTTCTATCTCGTCATGTCGTAGGACATTCTCAGTGTACGTTATTCTGGCCGTCTCGATCGATTTATATACCCATATACATTATTTATACTTACAACGTCTAAACGTAAATTGTACAATGTGTATATTTTTCTCCCCTTATATTTTTTTTTCCTTTTTTCCCCTTCTTTCACCATAATCGGTAAAAGTGGGAATAAATAGCTTCTAGCTTATTCTATCCCTCCCTCCCTCTTCTTTCGCTCCCTCATATTTCTTTTTTTTTATTTTTATAATTTTATTTCATCTTTATATACTATAGCAATCTGTATAAAATATCCTTCGTATTCAAGATATATGTACAGCACGAGCGAAACCCCACGCATATGTATAAGTATATATTTTCCCCTATCAATAATTCGTTCCCGGTTGCACTCGCACGTCTTTTATCATACGCACGATTATCTTCCAACTTCCTTTTTTTTTTTTTACTTTTCTCTTCCTCCTCCTCCTCCTCCTCTTTTCTTCTCTCTCTTTCTTTCTTTTTTTTTTTTTTCAAATATATTCACACACGGTGGCTCAAGAATCGTCCGGTTCAATGTAAAAAGGGCACTTGATCGAACAGAGAGACGTTAAACGCGATGTTCCTATCGCGAGCGGAGGAAATAAATTCGTTAGAAATACAACCGGCCTCGTTTCCAATTTGCGTACGGTTCTACATATATATATATATATAAGTATTCCGCTTCATTTACGCTCACATCGTTTTCGTACACGCGACTGTCGAATGTCTCTGAACACAAAATCGACGATTGGTCGCTTTTGGAATGTTTGTCGGAAATAATCGATAAAAATAACGACCACGATTTCCTCTCGACGATTATCCCTTAATTATCGAGGAAAATTACCACAATCTATCCGTAATCCGTCTTTGGAGATATCGATCGTTCCACGTTATAATAGGGTAACTATTATTCCTTTGATACAATTCAAGATCGCGTTTTTCAATTCTCCTCACTTTATTTGGCTACACGCGAACTACATCCTTCTTTTTATACACATATTTAACTCGCTTAAATTACACGATAGTGGAAGGGAAAAGATACCCCTATACTCGTGAAAAGATTCGAATTTTGTAATCGAAACCGAGAAAGAAAGGAATCATTGTAAAAGATCCTTCCTTCCTTCGCGGTTCCAATTATTGCAACGGAAAACACGATCCACGATTCTTTTTTTTTTATCTATCATCCGTACATTCCACAACGATCCAATCCAATCGTCGCTACCACGTGAATCATCACCGGTACAGAGAGATTCGAGAAACGAAACGCTTAAACGATGAGATAATTGTTCACACGTGGCTGGTCTGCGAGCGACAAAAGTGTCACACGGAGCTCTCCCTTTTGGCCATGACGATCGGCGTGCTCATCTTGCCGTCCTTCTGCGACTGGATGCAACATTGAGCCGGGATCCTAGCCTCCACGTCCTTGGTGAGCAAAGTAGTGCTCGGGCACGTCCTGGTGACCACACCGAGGCCTGTGTAGAGCATCGGCGGGCTCATCGTCATCGACATTGATTGAACGCTTTGGCTCGGCCAGTGTTGCCTCGGCAGTGTGCAAACCCCGCTTTGATAGTCGTCGCCCACTATTGGCTGAAACTGCAATTTATACGGATATATATATACATATATATATATATATATATATATGGTGATCGATGGCCTTTGAACGTTTCAGCTTGAGATTTGTCGTTATTACAAATGGACAAGGCAAATAATCGCATTGTTGTCATCTATGCGCGGGAGGATTTTGAAAACGACGAGCAATGTTCAATGGGAATAATCGAGGGAAAGAAGAGAGTTAGAATGTATATATCTAACTGGAGGGGCTTAGTTGGATGGAATAGTTGTAATTAGGGACCAATGTAATGGCGAATAATCGGAAAACGCATTAGTGCGAATTAGAAACTTACGCTTTTATGCTTCGTCGTCAGATTCGAGAACTCGTGCAACGGCATGCCATTGCGAATGGTGCAGTAACCGACGTAACTGCTGTGCCCGCTTACGGAAGTGACCGTCGAGTGTTCCAACAAACTTCTCGATGGCGATGTTTCGATTGTCGACACGAGCCGCCTCTTTCTCAGGTACTCGGACGGCTCGTCGCCTGTGTACGTACGACAATTTTAAATTGCTTTTACTTGAGAATAATTAGAAATTTTAATTAATTTAACTAATTTATTTTCCAAGGGATCGAGGATATCGTTGAAAGAATTTTGCTTATTACTTCAAAAGTTGGAGTCAAGATATTGTTTGAAAAGGAGAGTATTGGAGATCGAAAGTATCGCAAATCTCAAGTTATACTGTAGTAGCGGATCTAGTCGAATCTTTGGAACACGAACCGGTGATTTGCTGAGGTATGATATCTGGGTTCTTCTCGTCGTTCTCGCTTATGTCACCGCTGCTCTCCAGCTTTCTGAAAGGGCTGCTGGGATGTTTTTCATCCGTGAGCAAACTGCTTCCCTCGCGAAACCTCAGTTCCCGTTGGATGGGAGCCGGTTTCGTTTGTTTGCTGTGCTCCTCCATTTGCGACTTGCTCTGTTCGTCCACCTGCGTGTGCTGAATTCTGAGCACGACCATTACTATTACCGCGACGATGATCAAAGCGGTCACCACGCCGATCATCACGCTCAGCATTGGCATAAGCCTGATGTTCTGTCTCGGCCTCTCTAAAACGATAAAAATGCAATTTTTAATATTGATTTTCTTTTTAACAGACTTTATATATATATATATATTTAAAAAAAATTTAATATCGAATTCTGTCGGTTTCCGGATATTAAAGCGAAAATACGAAGGGAATAATATTCGATTTCGATCGAAACGGATGTGAAATCAAGCTTAGCAACTCGAACGAACCAGTTTTACGGTATAATGAAACAATTTCCTGCCGCGATGGATAAATTATTTCATGCACAAAGATCTCGTCACGACCGCGAATTGAAATTTATCCTTTTCATTTCAGTCTCTCTTTTCTCGATGAAACTGGTTCAAAGTCGTTTTACAATTCGATCTATTTATTCGTACGTGATATTGGAATAATTTCTTTTTTTTACAGCTTTAATTATCAATAAATTTTTAAACGAATTTCATTTAAAAAAGACTTAAATACATTTTGCGATCAACTTTGTATAAAGGACATGTGTTATTTGTAATACGACTTAATAATAAAAAAAATAAGTCTACCAATTTTAATTATATTTAAAAAATTTTCAAAAAATTGATCTATTCGAACGAAGAAATTTTATTCTCTCTTTATTTTTCTCGAATCACCTTCGCCTCATTTGTACCACGAATAACGGCACACTATATATTTCTATTACCTTTATTTTTCGTATAGTAGAGCACAAGTATAATTTTTACTAACCTGACTCTGACGTTAATTGTTTTTCAGCTGGCCTCATGGTCCCAGCCTGAACCACCATCGCCTCGCTCCGCCCTTTATCGTTGTACGCGTAAATGCAGGCCTGGTAAAGGGCGCCCGATTCCAAATGGGTGACGCTGAAACGTGGCACAGGCGATGTCAGATTAGCACGCAATTCCTGGCTGTTGCTCTCCCTCACTTCGAGAAGAAAGGACTGGGGTAGACCGCCGTTGAACCCCTCCGTGCATCGCACCGAGAACGAGTTGGTCGACGTGTTCAAGGTGGTGCAATTGTGAACCATATCGGGCCGACCTGATGCAGATACCGCAGGTAACGTACTATTTTAATATTATTCACGATTCGTGGATCTATTTGTTGAAAATGAGTTCAATGATCTGGTATATTATACTATTGGATATTATATTGTTGGTCTTGATTATTAATATGCCATATTGTCTGATTATGATTGGTGTGCGTCTACTTGTCCAATATACAATTTACATCGCTTGTCTGATCATAATTATCTCGTTTCACTTATCTGGTCCATGATTGCTTCGTTCCTGCCTTTTTATTTTATCTTTCTGATTTTTTTGAAATTTCACAAATCTCTTGATGAATTCGTGACTTGAACTTTCGTTTGAAAATTTTTATTATTAGAAAAAATGACGGGAGATGATAATATAGTTATATAGATATGTTATGTGTTTTATTAAGTCTACGATAACTACTTTTAGATAATTACTACTTTCATATTCATAAGAAATTATAAATTAAATTACTCTTCGAATATTTTTATGCCTACGTTCGAAGATTAATTAATTGATAGAAGCGAAGAGACGATAGAAAGCTATTATTAATGTCGATAAATGGAACGAAGCAATGGATACATACGTTGTACTTTAAAAGGAGAATTATTAAAAATATTAAAAATACTAAAAAAAAAAAAAAAAAAGAAAAAGAAAAAAGTACAAAGGATAAGTTCGTATAACGGCTCTATACTGAGAAATAATTTCGTTGCGAAATATTAGATTGACAAAGAGTGCAGCACTTTATGTTTCGTCTGAAACGCGATCTCTTTATGGTAGCGTAAACAAGAAGCGAGGAAGCTTCTGTTTAAACTTATTTACGGAAGCTTCCGGGCCATTATTCTCTTTTTCAGTGTTCCCTTAAATTTTACAAGCAATATAACTGTTTTCACGAAGACATCGTTCGATACACTCGTTGTGTACACGTTCGTACGAAGAAGAAAAAAGTCTCTTCATTTCGAATTGGTTAAACGCGATCTTTTAAAAATTTTATTTCAAAAATTTTATTGTTCAATTTATTATTATTTGGCCAGACGAAGCGCGATTACGAATATCACGAAACTTCGTTCAAATATCAGATGGTTAATTTTCACGGTGAATTTGTTTTCCATTTTGTTTTGCCGTAAAGAATAATTAACGAGAAAGAAAGGAACGAGGATAGGAAACGCGGCGAGATGGTTGAAAAAAACGGATAAAAATGGGATCAAAGGAAGAGAAGGAAAAGTTACCGGGGTATTCGTAGTTTCCAAAAAACGACTTGCCGTAATCACGCGCCGGAATTTTTATTTTGATCCTTTTTTTTTTGCTTTTAATTTCTCAAAATACTTTGCTCGTCTATCTCCTCCACGAGCGCCACGAGTTGCCTCTGTCGAAAAGCGGCCAAGTTTTCCTTTGAGTATCGAAATTAATCCTGCTTTCGAACGGGGGGAAAAAAAAAATAGTAGAACTTTTACTGACAGTTAGAATATACACGCGTAAAAATATTATTATCGCGAAAATATAAATGATCATCTCGTTGATCGAATATCAGATATATAGGTAATGAACGTTCGATATATTTTGGCGCGAAATTCGAACAATCGTTCTTTTTTTCGTGCAACAATTGGATCTTTTCAATAGTTTGATGGCCACGTTCGTCACTGAAAAAAAAAAAAAAAAAAAATAGGGCCATCCGTGCACGGATTTCCACACATACATGCGCATACGTGATAACGAACTTCCGTTTTAATCCCGGAACTTCTCGATTTTCCACGGTGGGATTGTCGCTTTTGAAAAGTCAGCACAGCGCTACCTTTTTTTTTTTTTTTTTTTTTTTTGTAATTACCACCAACCGCGAACGTTTCATTTTTTTCCCATCTCTCTTCGCGTTTCATCCGTTCATATTCAACCTACGAACTTTTCTCGATTGACAAACACGTGTATACGATGCTTTTCATATTTCGAAAAGAAGTGATAATCACAGATTGCGATTTGTATTAAATGTCCCTGTCGGTAAAGTCGGGGACGAGTAGAATTGTGACACTTATCGAACGAGTAATAGTGGAACACTAGTGGACTGGGCCGACAAGTGAAACCGGACGCTATCTGGCCGGACGAATAGACCGCTTTGATAGATTCTGATCAGACAAGTGGACAAGTTAGCGTATTCGATTAGAAGTTTGACTAGTGAAACGGAATAATCCATATTTTTTTTTCAAGATTTCTAATTTGTTTTGACACGATAAATTCACAAATAATGATTAAAGTGAGGATAAACGAAAGCAAAGAAAATAAGTAAGTTATGGAGGTTCACAACCGACACAGCCGAATTTCCATGATGGAATTATCACGTAAAGATACCTCACCGGCCGGTATGATGTGATAGACGCAGGGCACTTGTTGATGTCCAATTCGATTGGTGGCCCAGCAGAGCAACGTGCCGTAATCCAATTCCGTCATAGGTGTGTATGAGACGATGGAGGATGTGCCGGCCCTGGCGATATGACTGGCGGCCACGTCGATACTCTCGGCGGAATTGTTGAAGGTCCAACGGAATTGAACCTCGGGGGGGTTCGCGTCCACTTGGCAGGATATGTTTGCCTTTTCTTGTTTCGCCACGCCGTGCACCTTCGTCTGATTCGGTTTGCAAGTGGGCGAGACTGGAATTCGAGATTTGAATCGCATCAATTTTTCCATTCCGCGCGTTCCTTTCACGACTTTGATCGAAAATCTTTTCAATCGAGTATTTGTACGATGAAAATTGAATATTATTTCGTCCGATAATTAGAAGGAAAGAAAAAAAAAGAAGAAGAAAAAGAAATATCGATAATTGTTCGACGAAGAATGGATTCCTTCGCGTATCTTTATGTCTGATCATTTATTTAGCGACACGTTACGTACACATTACGTTCAAATAAAACGGAGTGCTCTCCCCATCCCCTTCCGTATTATATCCGACGCAAGTGTAATTGCCTGCGCTTTTACGGTCGACGCCTTGCAACACCAGGCTTTGATTACTGATTATGATACCCTGTGTGACGTTGGAGTGAAGAGTTTTCCCCTGTAACAAAGAGCGATTGATACAGCGTTGATGAGTTTATATACCATACGATTAACGCGTGGAGATGTTGCATTAAATCAACATTTTCTTCTCGAACTCGACAATTTTATAAAAATTCTTTACTTTCTTTTTTTTCCATATATAAAAAGATAATATAAGAATCGTTAAAATTTCGCTACAACTCTTCCAGAAGGAGAATTTTCGATGTCGTTTTAAATGCAATTTCGAACGTTTCAATTGTACCATATATCATACCCCATGGGAAATATCTTCCTGCATTTTTCAACGATGTTCGAAGAATAAAACGGGGATAAAGAAGCGCGCCTCTTGCGATCGATGCTGTTACGGAATTTTGAATATCCTTGTTTCGGCCCAACCTTGCACTTCCATCCCTATTTCTGCGCTGACAAGATGGCCTCGACTCGCGTGCGAACCTTTTTTTTCCCCTTCAAATCTACTACTTTCGAAACTTTTTGATCCCGCGGAAACAAGTTTGTTTAAATTAGTTAGTTAAGGGATAAAAGGACGTACTCTTAGATAGTAATCGCGGGAAGGGAGGAATAAAAAACGGAAACGGGCGAAAAACGCGCAAACTTGAAACTGTGATGCGCGCCGTTGAAAATTTCGAAGGCTTTACTATTATTATCCAGATTATAATAAACAGCAACTAATATTTATTTCTTCGAGAATGAAAATTTAAAGTCCAAAAAAAAATATTATTTAACAAATAGTCGAAAAAATTTAAAAAAAAAAAATAGAGATAGAAATATTGAAAGCACATTTACGATTTTATTTGTTATAAATAATATATATAAATAATATATATATATATATTAATTAAATCGAATTATATCAATATATATATATATACATATTATATATAAATTTGAAAACTTTAGAATTACAAATTTCGATTCACCTTTCGATTTACCTCACGAGAATTGAGATATAAACACGAGATATAAATAAACGATTAAAGTCGCTTACCAAATGTCGCCATTCAACCTTATAAACCGGAGGCTCGGCGTGAATCAAACAGTCGAAGTACACGTCAGTTCCCTCGCGGATCTCGTTGGGATTCAACGAGGTGCCCAGCTGTATCCGCGTTTCCGGCGTGTCTGCAAATTGAAAACGTCAATATGTCGGTCGGTTCCGGTGGTGAATAATCGTAACTGATCGACAACTCGGTCGCGCCTCTTCTCCGTAGTGTGTCTTTAATACGCTTACACTGTATCTCGAGTACCCAGTCGTCCCTTATCGATTCGCTCCCCATGATTGGATTTTCAGCCCTGCACGACAATTGTCTACCGGCATCTGTTTTGGTCGCCATGAAAGACAAGATGCTGGTGGTCGTGTTCCCATCGCTCGACATCTGTAACATCGTTATCATAACTTTCCTTTCCGCGTCCTATATTTTTCTTCAATTTTATTCTTCAAATTCGCTCCCCTCCCCCCTTCGCTTTCTCATCTCAATTCTCTCTCTCGTACGTGTTTCGTTCGAATTTCATTTTCAATGAATTCAAAGTTGATATAGGATCATTTTGTTACATCTCGTTTAATTTTGGTGAAAAAAAAAATTCGTGAATAGAGATTGAAAGGGAAGATTGAAAAAATATATATATATGATAAATTTTACAAAATTCAAATTTCATTTCGAGAATAATTATTAATAAATCTCGAGGATGAAAATGAATAATAACGGAATATTTAATCATTCGAATTCGTGAGTATAAATAGAATTCAATTCTATTTTCTGCTCGCAGTATATTAAGAAGTAAGAAAGAAAGTTCGAATAAAATTTATTCCTGTCTGAGGTACACGCTTCGAAATATATCGGTATTCTTCTCTGGTCGTATATTCCTGTCTAGATTCAGCAGTAAACTTCGAAATGTTCCATGAGAGTAATCTGTCCACGGCGTAGGCTTAGAGAGGCATGTTTCGTTATCAGGAGAAGATAGGTTAGTTTAAAATTTTCTTCGACTAAAGTATACCTAGGCTTAGATAGTTTCCAAGATCAGATCTGTTTAATTTTATGATAAGCTATGTTATGACAGGGAATCCTGAGAAATCGACTCGCACGGAATATATATAATTTCTTCTCTTGTTTTCTTATTTCTGACTTATCGAAGAACCTATTACACATCCGAGTTCTCGAGATACGTTTGTTAAAATTTTAAAATTTCTTCCCCTTCTCTCGATATTATTTACTTTAATTTCCAATCGAAGTTTCTAATTTTAACATTTCTTAATTAAATTCATTTAATTAATTATCGTTTTCTCAAAAATTATACACGAGGAAATTGGAAAATATTGATCGATCGCAGGAAAATTAAGATATTCAAATTCTGTGAGGAAACTCTTTCTTCTTTAATATAGAAAGTTCCATTAATATAGAAAAGGTGAATTTTCGCAGATATATATCTTTATAAAATTTCCAATTAAGGTATCACGGTTCGATCGTAAACAGGGACATCTATATCGATATATAAATTTTAATCTTGATCCGCAATTTTCCTTCGCGATCGGGGATATAAATATTTGAGACGCGGAGATTGGTGGCAGGGACACGAAATAAAAGGGGCACTTGCCAAGAGAGAAACAGAGAAAATATTGTTCCAGAGTCGACGCTTCTCGTTCCGCGAGACTTTGTTCCGCCGCTTATATAAGAAAGTTAAACAAAAGAGGATGAGGCGTAAGAAGAAATACGAGGGAGGAAGGATAATCTATAGGAGGGAACGGTTCCTCGACTCACCTTCCTTCTTCCTCTTCCTGTAATCTTGTAGATAAGAAACTTTCGTTTCCCTCGTTTTAACATTGCCTAATAATAATAAATTAATAACGTCGATATTTTTCACACGAATTTCACAAGTTGTATAATCGAATAATCGTTTCGAGATACACATATGGATAGCGATCATCAATCGAAATGTTGTATAACAATACTTTAATCAACCTGTTAACGGGAGTGGAAACCTTTTCTTGTTCTTCTTATTTCTCGCGAGGATTCTCCTCACGTACTTCTTTTTCCACGATGTGGCACAGACCTCTGAGCTTTACGGATCTCTCGATCATAATTTTGCAGAGAGTTTATATCCATGTCTCTCGTCTAAATATCCGCAATTACGATCCACAGTCATTGCACGGGACAAGATAATGCAATAAATTTCCTCTTACATCTTTCACGATCATCTATTTTGGCGGCTGTAAATACTACATTCTCCTTCTATCATTATTCATCTAAAAATTCTCACGTATCCAAATTCTAACTGCTATGCAGCACTGCAAAGTTGCAGCAATGTTAATCTTGATTTTATCTTCCTTACGATTTTTCTTTCAAACTGTAGCCACTTGTTCGCGTCCAATTAAAATTCCTATTTGAAACCTGTTAGGTAAACTATGCAAATCTGCAGGTTTAAATCCCCAGGTTGGTCGTTGTTTTTCGTGGAGCGACATTGGTTCGGGTCGCCAATAAATAGCCGGCCGTTGTATTCCGGTTTCGTGGCCCGCTCGATTTGCCTTAATTACGCGCCCCTAACGAGAGCATGGACTCGCGAGGTATCCGACTAGGAGGCACACCGTTATCACATCACCGCCTCGCTTCGATTTAAATTATTCCCCGTCTAATGGCGCTTTTAACGTGGCTTAAAGCTATGCCCTGACGCGATAACGATATCCCTGCACGCTATTCTCGCGTAATACGGGAATCCTAGACGAGCGCACGCGTACGGGAACAACGTATTTTACACGGTTCCTTTAAGAGGTCAGAGGCTGAGAGATTAGAAGTTACCGTCGAGCGGTGTATCGAATCTCCCGTTTGCTCCCTTTCACTCTTCACGGCGAGGCGCATCTGCAAAGTTTTTAAACGCCGAGAGTTTGCCGAGAGAAAAGTTTATTTTATTTCTTCTTAACTTCTTAAACTTCGTGTTTTTCCTACATTTGTAACAACGTGAAGCGTTGCGCAAGAAGCTACTTCCAAAACCAACGAGGTTTTTGCACGAATAAAAACTTTGAGTAAGTTTAATAAGTCACCTAAGAGTAATTATCATGGTTCAACGATCATTTCCACACTCTCTTTCTTGTTTAAATAACACACCCTCGAGAAGAATGATGTAAAGAGTTCTACGTTCCTCCAAACGTTCTAATTGACGAATGAAATTTTGCAAGTTCAAGTGTCATGGATATGAGATATTATGGATTAAAACAGTGATGGGGAGGAGAAATAAATTTCCAAAATCTTCGTAGGAACCAGTTTCCACGCGACGAAATTCTTCGACTCGGAAAAATAATATCCACGATATATCATTTTTAGAGCCAGGTTCGCAACTAGAGAGATTCGAGTTCGATTCCCTCACCCCACCTTTTTCTTTCCGCGACAAGTATATATTTCGGGTGGGTAGGCGAGATATTTCACCGGTTTAAGAGCCTCTGACTTCGATTTACGAGTCGAGGCCAGGGAATAGCCAGGCCTGGATTCTCGGCGAACAAGTTGGTGTCTCGCCTTTTCATCATTCTCTCGTACTTACACTCTCCTTGGTGTCCACCAAACGTTGATCGTTCCTCCACCAGGTTACCGTGGCCGGTGGCCTCGAGCCGGAAGTGACGCAGACCAGCTCGTACCTCTTGCCCGCGGACAACGGCTGGTTCGACCCGATTATCCTCACCTCCAACGGCCAGACTGCAAGTGTAGTCGTTTGGAATGGCGTATTAGTATTAGTGCTCGCGTAACAAGCGTTATTTCACGCGTGAAGAATAAATAAAAGATAACGGATGTGCTTGGTTTATAAGTCGAGTCAAGCGGTTAGAAGAAAGGGAAATATTCAGGCCGGAGTTTTGGCTTGATTTGTTGGAAGTGACGAAATATATACGTATGTATGTGTAGAAGTTGGATGAGAGATGAGTTGGACGGGAGTAGGTTTCGACTATTGTGAAAGGGAGGAAAAGTAGAGCGGAACGCGATGTCCGCGAGCGGAGAAGAGGCGTGGGGGGGGATGGCTTATCAGACGGAATGAGTAGAAGTGGTGAATGTTCGAGTAGAATGGAAGTATGTGCGGAACGGATAGTAGAATAGAGCTGTTGGTGTTGGAAAAGTTGAAAGCGCGGTGCTTGGACGGAGTAAAATGGGGAAACAGATGGTGAAATGGAATTGGTGGTTGATAAATGTTAATTGAATTTTCCGTGAAAATTATTCCCCTTTAATTTAATTTTTAATATGGTCTTTAAATGGTTACGCGGTAAAATGATATTTTTATGAGTATTTTTTGTTTCGAAAATAGGCAATAGATTGTTGAAATAAGGTTTGTTTTATATGCTTTTGGTATATATATTTATATACCAAGACCAACCTTCCTGATCGTTGTTTTTTTTTACATGGATAATTGTTTGCGTTATCGAGTCATCGATTTTTCTTCCTCCTCGCTGTCCTTCATTATTTTTTCTCAGCTTTGTGTCCGTTTATTATGCTCCAGATACTTCGTGGATCGCCACGTCAGACACAATCGGATAACTCGCAATAACTCACTTGCCATTTGTCGTACGTATCACGGTATAAAACAAACGTATGTATTTTTTGAATAATAATGAAAATTAGAATAATTATTTTCGTGTAATTAATTTTCAACTTTTCGAATAAAGTAATTCTTCTACTTGTGAATAATTACAAAGAGGAATTACAAAGAAAATTTCACGCGGTATATTATACAGAATCATTAAAATAAAATTAATTTCGAAAACTTTTAGTTGACAATTTATTTTTAAAGTCGTCGTATTTTACGAAAAATTATGAACATTTCGAAACGATCTTTTCCGTGATATTAACACGTATTTTACGTCGTTGTTATCGATGTGTGGAGTCTGTATAGAAAAATCTGTTTCAATGATAAGAAAATTGTACGAAACGAACGTGAAAAATATCTTAATAATCAATCTTCGTTCCATTGTGTCTTCATATAATTGAACACTCGTGCCCTGAGAATTAACTATCTTTCTTCCCCTAATCACTTTCTTCTTTCTCTTTTTCTTCCCCTATTTTTTTTCTTTCTTTCTTTTTTCGCGCGACACCGCGTTATTCGAGACACGTCTGCAATATCCATCGTGAAAAATTGACGTTGATAAATTTCTTTTATATATAAAACGATACTTCATTGAATAACAAAATTATTCAGAAAATAGTTTTCGTTCACTGTTGAATTTCCGGAGGGATTATTAATTATAATTTTCTTTTCTATTCGTTAAAAAAAAATTATAACAAACAAAACGAAGGAAATCGAATGCAAATAAGAAGAGCAGCAACTACATTACAAAATATTTTTCCTTAAAACGTTAACAAAACCACCAAACTTTGTGTCGTCTTGTCGCACGAACGACACTGCTTTCCTCCCCAATTATATCGCTACCTCTCTCGAAATTCTCTCTTCGTTCAACGAGAATCCTTCTAACACGCGACCAACTGTGAAAATCATCATATGTTCGTATTTGTTCGAAACAACAAGAAACGACAAGACACGATTGGATTTACGCGCTTAAAATTAAAGAAACTTAGGTTGCCGCCACGATTAGAAAAGAAATTCGAAGTAAGTTTTTATTATTCAAGAGAAATAAGAAGGGGGGAAAGAGAGGAGAGAAGAAAATCTATGGAATTTATTTCGCCGTGCGATGCTTAATCAAGCGAAGGAAATGCGCGTCTCGCATTGGAAATTGATTTTTATCTCGAATGCTAAAGAATGATATTATTCGGGCGTAAAAATGATTGCTAATATTAGTTGAATCAGTTGTTTCAATATTGTTACGTGCTTCGAAATTGAGGAAAGTTTCAAATCAGAGACAGAGATCGATTGATTTTTCTTTCTTATTAGCATCGAGATTACGGAAAATGATAGCAGATGGCTGGTTTATTTATTCTTTAAGGATGATAGAGTGCCTGCCCTTTCGCCATAATTGGGCGTTCAATCGTTGAGGAGGGTGTGCTTAGTCTTTCGTCATTGTGTATTTTATAAATTTGTAACCGAGGCGGGATGGCATCCATTTTAATCATAAACCCGTTAAACCCTGCGTATTATGCATCGGATGAAGGGCTAACGTAATTTATTATTTATTACAATCTGGGAATAATTTTCTATCTTTATTATATTAGAAAATAAAAAGGAATTTGAGAGAGACAAAAAAAGAAAGCTTCAACGTACGGCGAACAACGATGCGAGAAAATGTACGACGATATAAGATTACAGGCAAGTGGAACGAATCGATATGTGATCAGCCTAGTGTATTGCCCCGCCAAACAAATAAGAAATATTTTGTATTTATTTATATTATGAGATCGTTTTATTTGTTTCCTAGGTTATTTCGTTTTATTTGTTTCCTACGTTATTTCGTTTAAATTTCTCGTTTGTTTATCCATTTATTTTTTTCAATTTATTTCTTTAAATTTTAGTTTATTGGTTTACACACGAGCATACGTATGCTTTTCGGTTAGTGAAGAGATATATTTCGATTTTTTTATTGTAAATCGATAATAGTTACCGCGTTTCAATTTTTTTCACTGCTAATAAAAACACAGCCATATTTTTTTTAAAAACTTCATAAAACCATCTCTAAAAATACCATCACGATTTTTGATGAAAAATTCTATTGGGAACTTAACGATGAGAAGAAATATCTTCGAATCATTTATTTATTTCAAGAATGAAGATACTCATCAGAATTACTCTCAACGATAATTTTTCGCCAATGGAAATTACATTGAGAATCTCAAAATGTGCATTTGCATCCTCAATCCTGATTCTTATGCAAAGAGAAAGTAACGAAGGGAGAGAAGATTCAAAAAGTTTAGAGGCCAATACGAAACAATACATTGTACAACCACTTGTTCTTCTCATTTTTTATCATCGTCGAGGAAAGAACGAATCCATCCATCAAATCGCTAAAACAGTTGATATAACGTAAAATTTGTTCGATAAATTTGTACGAACGCGAGTGGACCGATTGATATTTCAAATATTCCATTCTGTCGCCATCAGAGACTAAGGGAGTAGGCTAGAGAATCCCTTCTGAGTTGTGGTCGTGGCTAATTTACATGACTTGCATCGGGCTAATTCGAGAGACGGTCGATAGCCTCGGTTAAAGGGGTTGAAACGATGTTTACTTTATTATGTAATCACGGGGAAATTCAATATTGACGGAGGCACACCGGAAGCTGTTTTAGAAACGCCTTATGGCTCTTTTAAACGCTGGATGCCCTCTTCGTTCCATTTTTCCGTATATATATATATACACATACGCTTTAAAGCATTATATAGTATGCAAATGATCCTGGAAATGAACTGAGGATTAATTTCGATTTTAATGTTATTGTCGAAGGTATATTGCTGTTATTCTTAGATTGTTATTTCGAAGGATTATTATTATTATTATTATTCAAGTATTATTAGTTTAATCGGATTAATCCCGTTATCTTGAGTTTTTCATTCATTCGTGAATATTGTATAAAATAAGACGGTGTATCTAATCTCATTTCGCGACTTACAAGACTCTCTGTGTCCACGAATAAATTAATATTTTCCAAGAAAGAACATCTCAACATTAAGAAACACCGAGGAAAGTCTGAAATCCTTTAAGAGTCTTTATCGTGCCAGAAAAGAACAACTATAACGGAATCCTATAAACGAATGGAGCAGGTTTACAAACACGAAACGAAGATGTTGCTTCCATCTCAACATTCCTTATTTTCTTTTATAATTAAATATTTATCAACTATTAATACGATTGTGGAAAAAAATGAAATTCATATCAAATTAATAGATCCTTTGATCTATTAATTAAATTATACACTTTTTAAATAATAAAAAAAAATCACAGTATGCTTAATAGCTCGATGCCTCACTAAAAGAGTTGCAAAACGCTGTACATTAATCTGACAACGAATCCTGGACAACGGAAAGGATAATTTGCCCCGTTGAAGAACAATCGCTTTTCCAAAACAATCCGAAACGATTTTCCTCGCCTGTTTGATCCAAAATTGCTCGAAATTAAATGATTCCACGGAAATTGAATCGAAAGATGCCGTATAGCAGGAGGGAGGGATCCACCGATTCTCAGATTCTATCCGCTCGCGCAGAAACGACGCTGGATCGACAAAGCGGCGAAATCGAGACGTATAACGGGCATTGTTCCAGGGAAACGTCGTTGCCATGGCCGATGGTATAAAGGCCGCGCCCCGTCCTCGACAGAGAGACGAGGAAATTTGCTTTACGCAGCGGCCCATATCGCGGTCGACCCGTGACATTTCGCCGTTCAACTTTTCCTTTTGCGCCCTCGAGGCCCGTTTCCTGCGACTTTTCCTGCGCCAGCCGACGCGTGCACGCGGGAAACGTGTTGCTTTGTCGATGACAACCCAGAGAGAAATGCTCGTGTAAATTTATTTCTCTCGATTTTTTTTTCTCTCGAGGAGGGAAGATTGCCATTGCCCTCTTGCTCCCTGCCCCAATTTTTCACTTCAACGACGAATCTCTTGTAATTGTTATTTTTCTCGATTTTTCTTTTTTTTGGAGGGGGAAGAACGCGATAATATATTTAGAGATGAATTTCGAGTCACTCAACGAATTAAACTTTAGTTAATTCGGTTAGACTTTTTAAGAGTTTGAGGTTAAATTTTTCGTTCGATCCAAGAAGAACTTTATTCCACTAAATGTCAAATGGTTTACCCTTATCTTGTCAGATGACAAGAGCATCGTTAAATAAACTCGGGAATAAAATCGTTAATAGTTTAGAAAACTCGCCAATGGTTGTTAGACTTTGGTGTAAAAAAAAAAAAAAAAAAAAAATTGATGGAAATCCTTGCAATGGACGGATCGTTGTTCCATTTTTTTATTTGAACTTTTGTTACTCGTTATTCGATCACACGGAAAAATCTGTCCTCGTTTATATAGAATAAACGAGGATGTGAATTTTATGAAAAGGTCGGCCAAGTGTCGGCCAGTGCAAAGTGCAGTTTCCAAGCAATCTCTTCGAGTGTCAAAATCGTTACTATTTTTTTTTTCCTCCTCTTCCTCTTCCTTCCTCTATCACAGTCGATCCATTTTCTGCTTTTCTGCTATATATATATATTCTCTTTTTCGAATAATTCGAATCGACCTCGTTGTTGCGAGCTATTTAAATTTAATCAGCTATTTCTTTTCCACCACTGTGAATGATGCTGTACCCAGTGTTCCGTTGCGGTTTAGTCCGAGTTACAGGACCAAAATAAATTTAATACCGCAATTTCGGCTGCTCGTGCACGCTCGTTGCGTTAACGCGACCATGCTCGTTGAAATGTACATACTCTTTGAAACACGAGATCCCGTTGTATTGCTGTTATTTAAGTATGTGAACCACGGTTCCGCGACACAAGTCCCTCGTTCCAAAACTGCGATCCCTTTTTCCCCTTTTTTCCCCTCCATTTCCATACGAGCCTCGTTCGCTTTTAAATATAGAATTCTACGTTTTAACGTGAAACAGCGATTTGTAACCAATGTGTGAATAGGAATAGCGCGAAGACGATTTTTTTATCGTTATAGTAATTTCATACAAAATAATAGAATCAATAAATTAATTTGTATGTTGAGATTTATTTGAGCTTTTAGAAATGTTTGTATCTAATTATCATAAAATAATTTTCACTTATCTCTACTACTTATTATTAGTATACTTAGTATATACACTTTCCACGAAACTGTTCATTCATTTAAATGAAGAGTTAGATCATTCATGTGATCGTTCAAGTGACGCGATAGAGATCGAGCTCTAGTTTAATTTCTCTCGACGAGAACGCGACGTCGTGGAAAGAAAGAAGCTAACGCGAAGGAAAATTAGTGGCAATGGAGAGATCTACAACGGGTCTTGTATTTCGATTTTTAAGTCGTGTCGTCGATCGAAGTTTTCTTCGAGATAAGAGAAAATTGGATGAAAAGTCGGCGTGGTTAAATGGCAAAGGAAAACTGACTGGTTCTTTGAAGAGTCGTTTTATTTTCAAAGAAATAGATTAAGAATTCGATTAATTAATCGATTAAAAGAAATGAGATAGATAAAAATTAGTCAAGGAATTATTAGAAGATAAATTAAATATCCTGACTTTTATTCATCAACTCAATAGAATAGAAAGATGTTTCGTTGAAAAACTGTCGCTTCCTGTTAAGAATTTTTCACTTGCATAGAAGTCTATCGGCATACGTTCCATGAAAAGGAGCAAAGACGATGTTCGAAAAGGGGATCGAAAAGTGTTCAGTCATGATGGACGAGCTATACGTATAGGCACCTGTTGGCGCATTTAGAATCACCCGAGGTATTATGCCTCTGATAGATGTTGGATCAAAGTTCTAAATCAGTAGTACAAACTATGCTGACAGCTTTGGATGATCGTACATCTTACTACGGATCTTTAGCTATTCATCATTTTTCTCTCTTATCTCCCGATACATCGAAATATATATATATATATATATATATCTTCCATTCGAATTTAAAACTTTAATATTCCACGATATATGTCAACGAAGATAATTGCAATTTTCCCGAGGATGATAATTTTGTCCTTGGATATTTATCCCTCAGCTTTCCACTTTTCACGGTGTCGCAATTTTCGATCGGTAAAGAAGCGATTATCGATCGAGAAGGATGGATGGAACGTTGAACAAACAAGCGTGTCGTTTTCACAGCACGAGCAGATCGTTCGTTAATCCACGATCCTGCTATCGGGATTTATCACGTACATTACGCAAACATTAGCACAAGATTTCACGAAAAAAATCGACCGCGTTTCGGGGATCCGCTCTCGGATACCGTATTTGCTTCATCAACGCTGCTTCATCACGTGGGATCAAACTGTGCTCCAGTTTTTCCTAAAGTTTCCCCGCGGGGAATTCGTGCTTCTTGCGAGAGCCTCGTTCGATGATACATCGGTGTATACGTAAGCTTTAAAAGCACGTATAACAAAAAGCTACGACTTGTAAGGCGTTGAACGATGAAAGGGACGTCTTTCAATTTTACTTTTTCCCGACAAACCGACTATTTGTTCCATTATGCCGTGGCATCTTACGTTTTTTTCACATTCGATCAAAAAGATTCGTATTCGAGAGGAAAGTTCTTATATGGTACATTTTCGATGATGGAAGATATTTCTTGAAAAAATATTTTGACACATTCATCTATATTTTTAAGGGACGATAATATTCTTCAAAGTTGAAGATTAAACGTACATCTTCCGACGAATATCTTCGATGCTAAAAGAGGAAACAATTATTCAATTATAATTTGAAAAAAATCACGATTTCAGGAAAATTTTTAATACGTTGAAAATAAAAGTATAAATATCTTTTTCCACATGTACAAATATTTTCACTTTAATCTCTAACATTTCTACGATAAGCAAAGAGATATTTACTTATCAAACAAATTTTCTTATTCTTCTTTTTATTTTATCTTCTCTAACCTCGCAAACGCCACTCTTATATACCGTTCCGCTCGAAAGCAAGAAAAGGCAAAGAAAGATAAAAAGGGCGACTCGTTCCATCATATCAACGTACATATGAACGTTTCGCCAGGAGCAACGAAGCGTCGAACAACCACCAACTTCGCGACCCATCGACCGTGCCCGTACACGATATTACCATACATATTCCCATTCCTTCGTTTTATTTCCCGTCTTTAACATTCTAGGCGCACGAGATACGAGATACGTAAATGCAAGAGACACAAACGATCTCATCTCGAACACACAGCGAATCGGTTCATGGAACGATCTCTTAGGAGACGGTTCGGTTTGGATACGCTCGTCAAACGGGTAAAACTCGTTCGAGAGAAGGGTGAAAAGGGTGAATAGGGTCGTCGATAGGTGTTCCATAGCCAGCAGGCTCGCCAGGTATTTTCGTTGGATGCACACGTGAAGGTATCTGTGTATAGAGAGAGCCTTTTTCTTTTTTTTTTTTTTTTTTCCATCGGACGACGCAGTGCCGATCCTAGACCTCGTGTCGCCCGGGGCATCGCCAAAGCCCTCTTTCGTTCCCACACCCATACGAGCGTTTTCTGGTCGTGGAAAATTTAGGCCAACCTCGAGCAAGCCTCTCTATTCAACCGTTTTGCAGCTTGCATTCGAGAGAACTCTGCAGCTGACCGAAGAAGACACAAGGTATTTTCCGTGGTGGATCTCGAGTGGTTCGAGAATTCCTTGTAAATGGGAATCGATATCATGCGAATCATCAGGGAAACGATGTGAAAATCTATAAGCCTCTTTTTCACCTTACGTTTCAGAGGATTTGGCTGTATCGGAATCGGGAATGATTTGTGAACTGAAGATGAAGGAGTTGTTTCCCTCTTTGTCTCTAAATGTAGATGGGTATCGATTTCACGCGTTCAAATGTTGTATTATATAGTTATTCGAATATATCTTAGGAGGAAATAATAGGAGGAGCTTTTTCTCTTTATTTAGAGAAAATCTGATTGCTTGGCGGTTTTTTAGAGGAACCGAAGGGAACAAAGATGGCGAATCTCTGGTTGTAAACTCGTTGTGAAAATTTCTTCGTGCGAACAGGAATCGATTTCACGCGTAGAACGTTATTTATCGCAGATATACGCCGGAAGGATAAAAGTCATGAATAAAACTAACGTGACGGTTTGCTTTTGTATGCAGAATTTGTATGTAAAGGAATACTTAATGCGGGCGTGGATATTCAGCAACGGTTGTTGGTCCGGGGGGAGGAACACTTTCCAGAATTGCTGCGTTGTAACTCTGGGAAACGATGTTGGGCTGAGGCGTGGATGGAAAGTGAGAGAAAGGAGAGAGTGTTCCTGGAAATTTCATCGGTGTAGGTACTTCTCATTATACTTTCATCACCATTGAATTTTGCCTTTATAACTCTTACACGTAGGCTCGTTTCGGTGGAACAGCACGCCGCACGTGTATTTTCTCGAATTTTTCACGAGATAATATAAATATCCTTACATTTTCATATTACCCCACGTTTTATTACAATATTTTCATTTGCTTTTAAATATCTCTTTTTTTAATCTACACAAAAAATAATAATAATAAATAATACAACATATATTTCACTTTTTTAATAATAAAAAAAAAAAAAGGAAACAATTCATCGTAATATTTAAATTTCTTCAAACTTTGCAAAATTTAATAGAATCTTAGTACGTTCTTTTCAATTTAAGATGCAATGAAAACAAGAAAAAACAAAAATAAAAGAATAGAATCGTTCTCATTTTTCGATCTCGCCGAACAATTGTCTCGTATTCATTTCAAAAGGCGTCGAATTAGCATATATTCCCCGTGCGTGTGAGCGAGAGATGAACGAAGGAATCGTTAATTCGATGCCTCTGGGTGACGGTACCGAGACGAACCGGATGTTACGTTCCCGAGCACACGGGGAGGGGAGGGGTCGCGATCGTTGGGGAACGGCGACGATTGAGGAGGTTGAAAGGGGCGTCGAGCGGAATATCCCGCGAGATTCCACGGATTGAATTGCAAAGCGAATGAAAACCAAACTCCTGGTGAATAAGGAGCCGCCGTTGGGCGGATTCGCGCTGTCTAGTTTCCCATTTTCCCTGGATTCTTCCTGCTTTTTCTCGCCTATTCCTTCCTGGGATGGCGTCCCTTCATATGGGCCAGAATTAGCCCAGGAGAAATTTTATTAATTGTCTTTCTTTTTTATTATTTGTCTTCGATCTATATACACATATATATATATTCTCTCCTTCCAAAGAATCCAAATTCGACGTAATTCGGAAGTTGGATCTGTAATCTTTAGAGTTTCATAAAATTGTAGCCACCATTTCGTTGCTATTTCAAAATCGTATTCCTTTCGAATAACTTACCTTCCCCTGTAAATAATAAATCCGCCCAGAATTTCCTAAATACGGGATACATACATCCCGTATCCAATTCCAGGCATCTCTATCACGTCTCAAATAGCCCAACCAGTTCCGATCCAACCAGTTTCTCTGATCAAGTACCAAAGGAACGTCACACACACGTTCGTCGCAATCTACGTTCGTCCAACCTCTACGAGGCGCGAAACTCTGTTTCCGAACTCTTCTCCTTACTGTGCTTAGAAACTCCCCAAGCATCCTAACCGAACCGTTTTCGAAAGGAGGGAACGTGACGAAACATGGTTGCAAGCTTGCACGCCTCGTCTCGAGCGGACGTGCCCCGATTTTGTATCCGCCGCGGGGGTGGAAGTGGAAGCGCATGCCCCCACAAGGCAAGATTTTCGACGGAAACGGAGAACGCTAATCGGCTGTGAGAACTATTCTGGGGAGGGGAGGGGAGGGGAGGGGGAGCGGGTCGCGAGAAACGTCTACGGATCTCCCTCGAGCCTCGGGTAATTGATCGGCGGGATTCAATTTCTCCTCGCATAATGAAATTCAGCCGAGAAAACGGGACGATTTTCTCGGCCGTGTGATCCCTTATTCCATTCCATCCGAGTGTTGCCCCACTCGGGTTTGATGAGACGAAACGAAATAACGGATGAAAACGAAATCTCGGCCAATTGGAATTTGAGATGTTTTTTTTTTTTTTTTTCTATCTATCGGGAAAAACATAGTTAGATTTTTCCGTGAAATTTGATAGATAGATTCAAAGATATTATCTGTTGGATATTTATGGAATTTTTGACGTTCGAAACAGATTTTTCGTGTAGCATGGGATAGGTATCTAGGAATTTGTTGGACTCATAAAATTTCTTTTTTCGATTTTCCTTTGTCATATTGTAAAATACGAATTAATGTATTGAAATTCTTTGTACTTTTTTTTGGAATTCGATAAATTTTAAGATAGACTTTTTTTTGTAGGATATAGAAAAAAAAATTTAGGAATTCGGTGTAAAATCTTTGAAATTTTTCTTCGAAATTTTTTGCCTTTGTTATATTGCGTTGAAAAATATAGATAAAAATTTTAAAATTCTTTGGTTTCATTTCAGAATTTTCGAAATTTTCCTCTCCCTCGCCGATTTTCTCGTTACACCGCGTCCCATTTTCGATTGATAAAAATTTCAAATTTTCCGTGTCCACAGAATTTTCAAAGCTTTTTTCACGTCTTTTCCGGGTTTTCCATAAAAAACAATCTGGCCGAATTTTTAGAGAAACTTTTAATAAAAATCTGGATACCCCTCGCGGTTACAGAAATTTTTTTTTTTTCTCTTTTCCCCCCTTTTATCGCGCCATATCGAAAACAGTTTATCGCTTCGAAATAAAATTCAACAAAATGTCGCATATCCCTATGTGCTAAAAAATTCTAAATTTCCATCATCCATACCGATTTCCACTCTCCTCTCCTCTCTCCTTTCGTAATATTTATCACGCCTCCATCTCCAAGTTAAAACAATCTCAGAGATATCAAAAACCTCCCCCCCGAAATTTGATTTGCAAATAACTAATAATAATGTTTACCGTACCGTCCAACCCGTAAAATTTCCATTTCCTTATTTTAAACGAACCTACACCACCACCACCGAAACTACTACACAATGGGGACGAAGGGGGAGGGGTTGGTGGGGAGGCGAGTTGGAAACGAAAGCCACGAACCGCGAAAATTCCAGCCGGCTTACGCCGCAACTGCGATCACCTCTCGAAACAAATAACGCGGAGGGGTGTGTAGGTGGTGGTGGTGGTGTGTCCAGGCTTCTGTAAACCGCGATAAATGGATGTACTTATGTACAGTTTAAGCGTGAATCTATTACAACCGGACCGATATAACCGAAAACAAAGAGTCGCATAATTTCACGGGGCGGGGGTGCAGGGCGGCCGTACGCTTCATTTAACCCTGCATTAAACAGGGTTTATCGGGGAGGATGAGGATTGCGCGGATTAAATTCAATTTTAACCCATCGCCTTCGGCCTTCTGCCCGTTATATATTGTCTTCGAATAAACGAACGAAAAGTTTGCGCCTTCGTTGGAATGGAGAAATGGAAATAAGGGATGAAACGATGAACTGTGTGCTTAGAATTATTCGTGGAGGGAATTAGGGAATTTTAGGGACGGGGGTTGTTCGAAACGCTTCGAAGTTTATTAAATTATTTCGAAAGAAAGGGAAACGTTTGTATTTCTCTTTTTGAGAAGTAGAGACATCTGGAGAGGAAAATTCAAACGTTTTCTCGGAAGATGTTCGGCTCGTTGATTAAATTTATGACTTGGTATGGTACGATAGACACCGACATAGTCCTAAATTGGGAAACTTAGTCCGCGATCCTCGGGCTCAGGGCTGTATCATTCTGAATATATTTCAAAGGAGATTAACCAGCCAGACAAGTTAGGCTAGCTTTCACCCTCTGTGAAAAGTTAAGCAAGTTCGCTCAAATCTTAAACGATCGTTCAAAACGATCTCGCTACTAAAATTCTCGTGTATCTTTACAAAATATTTCAAAAAAAAAAAAGGATACACGATAAAATATCTAGACTCGGTTAAAACACATCCCTAAATTCTAAAACTCAAACACAAGGGCTCCATCAAGCGTGGAATCACGTTCCTCGAGCCAAGAGAGTTGGGTGCACGCGCGGCGAGTGTCTTTAATGGCCATCGTCGGCCCCGTGAAAGCACATCGAACGAACGAATTTCTTTACGACCGTTGCCGGGACGAATCGTGTCGCAGTTGGCAAGAACGTGGAAAGACCACGTTAACTATCGGTCGTTGGAATCGGGTCGAAAGGAGGGCAGCATTTCGTCTCGAACGAGAAAGAGAGAGAGAGATACGTAATATCAAACAGGAAATCCGTGTCACCGAAATACGTATCGTGGCCGAAAGGCAAATAAGGAAAAGCTCTCGCTATTGAGATCCCTTTTAAGCTTCGCCGATACTTTTTGAAAAAACACCGGAAACGTATTATTAACTCGGCGAATGGCACTCTCCTCCTGAAAGAGACGCAGTTTCCACGCGTGCGTCTTTTGTGATACGCGCACATAAAGCGGCTCGATGGCTTATTTTGCTTCCCTTTTTTCTTCTCTCTCTCTCTCTCTCTTCCTCTCTCTAATTCCTCCCTTTTAACGAGTCGTACGCCGCGCGAGATAAATCTCTCTGATTGTAAATTCTTTACGCGGTTAATATCCCTGCAAAGCTTTTAAAGCGCAGATGATTGTTTCCCCCCTTCCGATAATTTCACGCAAGAGGGAGGGTCGGTCGAATGTGAGGGTTTTATGTACCGAGGGATGTAGGTCGGGCCTCTGTTTCGAGATTTTTTGGTGGCTCGGATGGAATTGGTGTAGTGGTGGGGGGGGGAGAATCGAGGGACAATAGAGTCCACGGATACCTGTTTCCCTTCCTGGTTAAGGCAAACACCGCGTTGAAATACCGCGGTCTTATGGGATGAAGCAATAATATATTTTCAGGCTTTTTCCGATTCTTTTGCGAGAGAGAGAGAGAGAGAGAATCTCACTGACGTCGGTCCGCGCTGTGTGGAATGCGGCTGTTCTTTATTTCGTATTCTGTCTGATAAACGACGTTGTTCCAATACCCTCCCTACGAGCTTGTTATATTAAAATTGTATCATTCCTTTCTTAACTTAACTTAAGTGGAAAAATTGGCTTTAATCTTTCAATCGAATCAAAAAATCCGAATCAAAAAATTATCTTGGGAAAGAAAAATTAAATTATCGTTGACAATTGTTAAATTGAAATAACAAATTTATCAATCGGATTCGACAGGTTAAATATTATTTATCATAGAAGGTAATTTTTAGGCTATTACAATTTATATTTATTATAATAGAAAAGAATTACACCCCTATACTACTTTCCACCCTATCGTTATTTTATAAAATAATCATTATCTATCTATCGGCAGGGAAGGAAAAAATTTATTGCTAATTTCGCCACGGAAATCGTAGCTAGGATCGAAATGAAATTTACAACCGTGATCTCGATTCGTTTCGATAAGAATCGGCGTAATTGAGAACGAATGACGTATTCTGATTCGTTCCATGCATGGAAGTCAACCTTTCTCCGCTTCTGCCGTTTGTATTGCACATATTTTTATTTTTCATCGCGATACCACCAATAATTACTCGATAATTAAACGTTATCGAGAATAATTAGGCATTAATTTAACTCGTCGCGTGTTACGATGGAATTTATTTTGCGAGATAGAGATCGCTCGCTCGACATTCATTCGATTATTTAGAGTTCAAACGCACTAATGTTCGTGCGAAAACTTCTTTAAGAATCGCCCCACATCGAGAATTCTATTCTACTCTATTTGATAAATATTCTCATCTCGAGTTATCACGCGTGATCCTTTGATGTTATATCAGTTTTATATCGGATTTCTTGGTGTATCTTTATTGGCTCAATGAATTGAATTATTCACGTGTCACTTTTTCGTGAAAATTTAGTAATACAGGAGAAATCGTGGAATTGTGGTTTGATAATATTTCTTTTTATAATTCATTAACTCGTTGAATGCGTTGAATTTAAACCTTGACGTAATTTTTTTTCATTTGCGATTTATTAATTCGTTTAATTAATATAGAACTATTGCAATGTTGAAATAAACTTTGCAATTTACTATCGAGATGAATTTTCCGCATGATTTTGAATTATTAATTGTACTATGATTTTATTCATAGAATCATTTGAATTCGTAATAGTACGAATTTTAACTTCCGTTTGTAATAAATCGTGTTTGAACTTGTGAAATCTCATGAACGAAAAATTCTCGATTTAAATTAATAGATTTAATAATAGTCTGTTCAAGATATTCTAATTAAATTTAATTTTCCAATTTCATCATCGAATTTTTTAAGTAATTAGATCTTGATTGAGATAATAATAATTTCCCCAACCCTCTTCTCTCCTTTTCTAAATCCTCTCGATATCCCCTCATCTTATCCTCATCTTAATTTCCACCGCATTATTTTCAATGCATCTCAATTACTCGTACAATCGATCGTTCCAAATTGAATTGGTGGCTTAATGCGAAGAATCGAGAGGAAAGCCGGGTGACCCAATCGAGCACCGGAACCTTCGATTAAAAGATGGTCTCCTTGGGTTGAGGGCGTGATTCGTCGCGAGCACGAATTAACAATCATATTTAATGAAAATTTAACGGAAATCAAGCAAATCAAGATTCGCGAAAACTTATCCTTATCTATCCCTCGTCTTCAAAAATTTCCCTCTTTCTCTCGATTTAAATAAATTTCGAGTTATCGTTGGCGAGCAACGTTAGCCAGAGACGTTCAACGTTCACAGTGATAGTCAAGATTAAAACCGGTAAAAGTTTTTACGAGTGAATTCGAGATAAACTGCTCCCGAAGATTCTTAAAATAGCCTAATTAAACTGGCCTTTTTTCTTTCTTTTTTAAATTTTAGCATTCTAAAAATATATTGTATCGTATAATTACTTTTAAAAACTTGTTTATCTCGTTTACACTTATCATATTTTCTTACGTTTCATTGAAACGTAACTCACGTTGAAATTCGATGCATTATTTTTACTCTTACCTTGAAAAAAATAAGAATACTTATCTCTATAACAAATTTACTTTCCTTAACCTCAATCGATCAATATCCGTTCCATAACATAAGATAGATGAAAGAAAATTAAAGTAAGCATCGAAGTTAGCATTTGGTATCATGGAACAATGATCTTTGAGACGGAAGTTTCACGGATCTCGGATCTCACCGGTGTTGCGGATTCATTAGGGCGGTTCACCCGATGCCGCAACCATTCTCGTCAAAGATCCGCTCGGTGATACTGATACCGACGATGCTAATCCCGACTGTGTATATCGCCACACCGGTGCACCGTCCCTTTGATGAACCTGTCTGATGAGATCTCGTAATGAATTTCCACGTACGAAAGCGAATGGCAACGTCGACGTGAACAACTATTGGACGAATGCCACCAAGATTCGTTCGGCCGTTGATAAAATTGTACTTGTATGTATATATGTGTATATGTGAGACGAAGCGACTGAGATTATGCGGCCTCTTAAGGGCTTCCTTACCATCACTCCTAATTATCTTACAACTTTCTAATGAGACTCCAGTAACTGACGACTTTTGAACAACTTTGCGAACAAGTCATTCACAACTCTCTTAATTGTGCCATATTCTTAAAGGTTTCGTACTTTTCGTCATATTTCACGTAAGGATAAAGAAATTTTCACATCTCTGTTTCCATGCAAATTCTCTAGGATCATTCTCTAGAACTTTTTTATCTCTTTCAGTTACAACTTGTTAATTCTTGTAATGCACAATTCGTCAAGTCCTTTGTTTTATCTTTTATATATAAAATATGTACGAATAGTCTCTTTTTGTTCAAACTGTTGGTGTTATTGCGTTTATTCGAAATTTGAGCACTTGAGTATTTTTACGTACAAAATGGAATATTTAATATTACGTTTGAGAAATAAAGCAGAAAAATTCTGATTATTATTTTTTATAGAAATATATTGAAATTAATTGTTATTTTAATTACAAACCAGAAACAGGATCGAAAAGAACGAAACCAATTATTTTATGAAATAATGTATTATGTTGATAATTTTTTTAGGAATCAGAATATCCTTGTTTGCATAAAGTCAGTGCGAAAAGTCTTGTATCCTTCTTATCACTTGGGGCAATTACACGCAATTATTTGTTCAAGGAGGAGTTTCGGTGGAATGGATTTGTGAATTAGGTTTGTCGCGTTCAATAGAAACTTGTTATAATCGCGTGTGATATAATATTCCAGTGATCTTGCTTATTTCATTAATTTTATGAGAATTCTTTTGTAATTTATATATCACGCGTGTTAAATTCTTTTTTATATTTTTCTCCTCAAACTTTGCTCGCAGATTTCTTAATGACGTTTCGCTTAACGGACTTTTGCGTAGTTTTTTTAAATGAAATGTTGTACAATCTCTGTTGATGAATGAAGAACGAATGATTGAATATAGAGGAAAAACTACTAGAAGTAGAAATAAGGTGTACGTGAAACTCAGAAATAATGAACGTAGATTGCTTTGGTTGATTTATGACCATAGTGATTAATTTCAAGATTTTCAGATTCAACTTTTCCTTTCGTTTATTTTTAAATACACGTTACTGTTTTGTATTACTAGAAACTCGTAGTGTCTCTAGAGATTCAACAATTTCAAAAAATTGCATTTCGTGTTTTACATGTGCGAAGAATTATTTTTTTGCTATATTTAAAGTTATTGAAACTTTGTTAATCTAGTCACGAACATAATTTTTTTACAGTTTTATTCTCAATATCTTCATATCCTTCGTCCCTTAAAATATTCTTTTATTTCAAAGCTACAAAAATATAAAAAAGTATCCCATTTCTTTCCAAAGTTTCCAAAGTTGGAAAAATATAAAGTCAGTTCAATTTCAATTTCTAAACGTGTTCTCAACAAACGATAATAGCGAAACAATCGAGCAGAATGCTCGTCGACAAACTCTCGAACAAACGACGTCGCGGTGTCCACTGTCCATAAGGGTCGAACTTTGTTTAAGAACTGAGCGTCGCGAAACGAGGGTATCAGCCTCGAAACTTCACCATTCTCTCCAAATTGCACGATTCTCCCCGCAACTTGCTACGCCCAAAGACAAGATAATCTGGTCCAGTCATCTTGGTTGTTCCATCGACATCGTGTTGCTACCCGAATACACCGCTATCGATGGAACAGTCCAACCCTGTCACAAATAATTGTTACTATCGTCCCTGGTATTGGATATTCGGTTAGGAATTGGGATTGCGGGCTCGATTGATTGTTCAGAAGTTCGTAAGTCCGTGACAAATTCGACTATTCAGAGATTCTAAATGGGGAATTTGAACAAAAGAGGGAAGACATTGTTGTACTTGTCTAAAAAAAAAAAAAAAAAAAAAAAAAGAAAAAGAAAAAAGGTATAGAAAAGTTTGCGTAACCTAGTTTGAGATCTAGTTGGCTGTTAATTAGGTGCTTGGATTCGGCTTAAGGTCTTCCTTTTCGAATTTACGAGGTGGAGCGTTAATTTCGAGCTCCAGTTGGTCTCAAAATATTCTACTATTTTTAAACGTACGTTTGATTATTATATACATTGGATGTATTTTTACAAAAAATTAAAGGTATAAAAAAAGAAAAAAGGATTGAATTGTGAACAAAAATTGTGCTTAATAGTGTTCTATACTGTTATTTCTATTTATAATAGTTGTTTATGACAACGACTGTTAAATATCCATATTAGAATTGTTTCGAAAACGAACAATAATTCATATTTGAAATTACGATTCAGCGATGGGAAAAAGTTTCTGCAGTTTTGTCGAGGAACAAACAATATTCCATGAATTTTTTCTCCAAGGAATCAATCGTTTAAAACATATTTAAAAATTTTTGTCAAACGTATGAAATTTATTTAAGAAATTTTCATACTTAAAAAAATCATAGAAAAAGTATTCTACGTAAGAAGATATAAAGAAGAGGAGTTCAATCGTTAATCTACATACACTCTGCGAAAGAACTGCACCATCCCCTATAGATTATCCGAAGAAAAGAAAAAAAGGAGAATTCTTTATCCTCCCCCTCGTTGAAAAAAATATGTGAGATCTGAAATATCTGCCTCTCCGATCAAATGATCGACCATCATCCCGTTTAACCATCCCCATCTCCTCTTAAGCACCCCTGTTCGTATAAACGGTATATCAGTTCTCGCTTTTGTTTCCAAGAGGGTAAAAGTGAAGAGTCAGCCCCGATCGGTGGAGGTCGTTGAGAGGAATGGTCACTTCCTGATCCGTGAACGTTATCGAGAAATATTTTAAATCAGTTGTACAGATAATCCTCTCCAACTCGTGGAAAGCGTCGGCGATATCGGGCGATCCCATGGACTATAATTCATCCCGATAATGGCCACGCCTTTGCCCTCTTATTCTCCATTTTCCTTTACGCACCGTGGAAATGGCCTCTCTTTTGCAAAGAATATAAGATGATTCTCAAGGGGAGGCTGGATCACCCTTGCGTACTTCCTTTTGATCTTATCGTGATTTTAATGTATATTTATTTATTTATTTTTTTTTTTCGTCCTAACTCTCGATAAGATTAGATTCTCAACATCGATATGCGAATCGAACGAGAACGCGAGCGTGTTCTTTATCTATGATCGTCTTGGTTTTGACGATTGACGATTCAAAATTTTAGATAGATGGAATTTTGACTCGATAGAGATATTTAAATTTAGATAGTTAAATTTATCGTAGGAATTGTTAGGAAGAAATCTCAACGATTAATTTAACAACTTTTGTTTGAAAAATAATCTTTCTGATCCTGAGAAAATTGAAATTTCAATTAACAGTGTTTTCAATTAACAGGAGAAGAAAGAGATCAATGTTTTTTATCTTATTATTCATGGAAATCGATCGAATTCTTGTCCCCTGTGATTTAAATTTATGGTTAAATTTATCGTAAGTATTGTTAGGAAGAAATCTCAACGATTAATTTTATAAAAATTAACACTTTCGTTTGAAAAAATAATCTTTTTGACCTTGAGAAAATTGAAATTTCGTCTTTTCAATTAACAGGAGAAGAAACAACGAAAAAATCAATATTTTTTATCTCATTATTCATGGAAATCGATCGAATTCTTGTCTCGTGTATATGAAAATAAGATCGAAGTAAAAACGAAACTTCATCACTGCCCATTGACATGGTATTTTGTTCCGATTTCGTATCGTGGAACGGAGAAAAATGGCCATTGGCTTTTTTCTATTATGCCGATAAACATCTCGCAGCGATAGCTTGTCAATAGTAAAATGGTATAGCGAAGAGGTACATACCATTTCCAATAGGAATTCACGATTCATCGTGAGAAATTCACAATCTACTTCACGCTATCGACCATATTGCTGACACCAGATTGTACAACAATTTTTGTACACGATGTGTTTTCAACGAAACGATTTATGATTCTTTTCTTCTTTTTTTATTACAATCGACACGATATTTATAAATTGTTTGCTATTGCGACGACAATGAGGAAAAAATCGGAATGTATATAAATATATTGACAATGGATTCTCGATTTTGAAAGGAAACTAGAATCAGTTGAAGGGTTGTTTTCCAATTTTTTTCGAGTTTTGTAATGTTCAAGTAACATGCTACTTTTTATAGTAAAGAAAATATAAATAGTAAACGTTTCTTTAAATTAACCGATGATTACACTCATACTTTTATTATAGAATTGTGGAGGAAGAAAACGAGTATTAAATAATTTTTAACATTTTGTCTTTAAACAAAATAATTACTCTTTTTCTTATTTGCATTGTAATATATATATATATATACACTATTTGTAATACTAAAATATAGATAAAAATAAGAAAAAGGGTAATAATAAAATCAAAATTTATATTTCCCACGAATAAATTCTTCAGTAAATACTGCTCTACGATTGAACACCATTATATAACTACTTTAAAATATATACAGATGTAAAAAGATTGTCAATTAAAAGCAACGACAATGGTCTCTAGAAAAGAGACTCGTGCCTCCTTGAGCATCCTTCAAACAATAAGACTTAAGTCTCGAGGCAACGAAGAAGAGTACACACTTCATATCTACACGGAGCAAAGATTCGAAATAACCGAAATGATCTCGTCAACGAGACTATCCCATTATCGACGAGATATTTCTTTGACCGCTTCGACTTAAATCATTCATTTTTATCGATCATAATACTCACAATTCATGTCGACGTAGACGGTGGACGAAAGGGGTATCGACCTGTTGTTATTGGTCGCGTTGCAGGTGAGCGTCGAGCGTACGTCGTTCCTTCCTAAATTTTTGATAACGAGCTCGTTCCGCGCAACACCGTTCCTCACCGTCACGGTTTTGTTGCTGACGAGTTTGTCGTCCCTGTACCAGGACACCGTGGGCGTCGGCTTACCTGCAATCATGGAAAAAAAAAAAAAAAAAAAAAAGAAAAAAAGATCACGTTTTTTCCACGTTTCACGCCCAATTTCCAAACTATTTCTTTCTCTCGATTCCGTATTCTCCGACCGAGGATATTTTTTATACTTTATTTTTGAAACGATCCTCTGATTGAGATGATTTTTTTTTTCTTCTTTTTCCCGTTTTCTTTTGTCCCCTGCTATTGGAAACGTATGGATTCGTTTCATCATCGTTCTTTTAACCCTCCCCTCCGTTATGATGGGTTTTGTGAAGAAAAATTGAGATTGTATCGCGAGGTTCGTTTATCGAATGAGGGACGGCGAATTAAAATGAATCGCAACGCTGTTAACTGGCGACATCTCGTGTTTGTTACTTTACAGCGTATCAGGCGTACGTGAAAATTATATTGTCGTAATCGATATTGCATTCGAATTCCTTATTAATCTGAAGCTGTAATTATTATTATTCTTTCTATAAATTATAAATATTAGGATAGAATTATAATTCGCCTCGAAATAAATAATTTAAACGGACTTTGCGACTTTGGGACAAGTAAAAGTAAAAGTTGTTGGTTAGAAATTCCGGATATTTTAAAACATAAATACGCGCTTTGAATTTAATAAAAACACGATATATCGTAGAATCTTTTCTCTTAATTACCCACTTTTTATAATAACCGAATAATCTACGATCTTTCTCTCTCTCAATCCTCGCGAATAGTAATGGAATAAATTTAAAACACAGTGGAATAAACAAGTTATTTCATTTTTAAATACAACCAGGATAATCATATTATTCCGTATAATTTATATATAATTCCTCTTTACGAGAGTCACGACCCACAACTTTGAAATTCAAAAACGTCACCGCGTTACCAAAACGTTGTTATTTTATTTTATTTTTTTTTTTTCTTTTAACAATCTCCTTTACATATATATTACGCGATAAGGGACACGGGGCAGACGCCACACGGTGGTGGATTAAAATGAATTTCTCGAGCGTTTGTCCGCCGCATACGCGAAATTTCGCCGTCACGTAAATTTCGTTGGAAACGAGGCTTCAACGGACCACCACCATCTCTGCTCGTTTTTCGAATTGGACCGGACGTTCTCTCGAGAGCTAAGGGAAGAGGGGAGAAGAGGAGGAGGACAAAGGGTCGACGTGACGTTACTTACCGCCGTACACGTCGCAGTAGAGCCGCAGTGTGTCGCCCTTCATGTACGGGCCCACCATCGAGTTCCGTGCTATCCCTGAGTCATCGACGATCACGATTTTGTGCGGCGGAACTGCAACACGAAACAACCCATCCTGCGTTTATCATTGGCTCCTCTTGCGAGTGAACTGATCGATCGAGAAATTTTTTGACAATATGAGCTTCGAGGCGAGTTTCTAATCGAGAATAATTGAACATTTAATTTGAGATATTTGAGATATTGAGTGATATTGGAGATTCGGAAGTAAGGATCAAGGATAGACAAGGAGGAGGATCTATATGGTGTTATGATTAATTTGGAATTTAAAAAATTCGAGAATATTGAAAATGAACGAAAGAGAAGAGTTCAGAGAAATAGAAAATTTCGAATTTTGAATTTTAGAATTATAAGAAGAGAATGCGGCGATCGCGAAATTTTGATATAACAAGTTTCAGAGTTGTAGAGTTGTCTACTTACGAAATACAATTTCGCATAGGATTATAAAATAAAACAACTTTACTTTCTAGGAATTTTAAATTTATACGCGTATAATATAATCTATCTAGTATTTTAAAATTGCGAGTACACCATGTATAATCTCGACATTCTTTTTAAAATTTTCTCCCGGAAAAAAAATTTTGCAAACAATTTTAATATTATAAAAATATGTTTAAAAAAATTACAATTTGTTGCAAACCAATTAAAAAATTCCAATACCAGTATTCTCTTCACAAACGTTCACAATTCTAAAAACTCGAGCAACACACCGCAATATAATAATAATAATAACTGGATTCCCAAAAATCTCGTGGAACCACTTGGACCTTCCCTTGAATTTCTCATGCCATCATCATCGCGTTCTGAGAGTCGCGGGACTTTTGGAGGATCGCGCGAATGGTGTCTGGCAAGACGGAAGCCATCGTCGTCGAGCGGAGGCCGATAACGCGAAATTGGTATTGGAAGATCGTGGCTCAGATACCACGACGCCATTAAATTGGAATCTGAAATCGATACGAGGAGCGCCGCACCCCTTTGCACAGGGGCAGGGGAAAAAAAAGGAAAAAGGAAAAAAAAAGAGGATTGGTATGCTGGTAAAAGTAATTGAAAAATTACCGTCGCAAAAATCGACTGGCGACATTATTATAGACGTTGTTCGTCGACGAACATCGAGACCCATCGAGGGGATGCTGGCCCCTCGTGATCCTGATAAATGACACGAAGGGAAACGCGCCATTTATCGATATTACCTTTTGTAGTAGTACTTGCAGAATCATAGTTGAGCTTGTAATGCATTATATATTATACATCCTTGGTTCATCGTTGCTCCTCGAGGAAATATGACGATAACGTGGATTCTGTCTCGCCTCTTCAGTATATTGTTGAGTTCACAATACGTTTTTACGATATTTACGATCTTATGAAAAGTGGAATGCTGACCGAAATGCTCTATTAATTCGAGCATTTCTTGGATATTTATTTGGCGCAAGAATCGCTGTTCGACGCGTTGTGTCATATGACTGTCGAGCTACGACACTTTTGGGGTTGAAAGAGGTTGGAAGCTGCCAATATAGATGCACAGAATTATAAAGAAATTAAGAAGAACAGGCGAGAGAAGGATCAAGAAGTAAGGATATTTTTCAAGATTATATTTAATCGATTCATTTAATCGCATTTTCCAAACGCGAACAGATTCAAAATTTTTTTAATCATTAGATCAAGGATGTTTAAATAATTAAATTCTTTTCTTCAATGGGCTCGAGATATAATTAAAATGATGATTCATCTATTACAAGAATTACAATTTCATCCTTCATTTTATATAAAATTTTAATCGTGCTCATTTTAAAACGATGGTGTAATTAAATTATTCGATGAATTCCTTGGCAATCTCACGATGATGAAACACGAACCGCAAGATGCAACATTAGAGGGATCGATTAACTGCCCCTTGTAACTTAGACTATTTGAACTGTATCAGCGGTGTTCCAGCGCCAATCGCGGTACGCCCACCAAGCCAATATTTGATTGTTTGTGCTTGCTTGAAGAGTACGTTAGGTGGCATTGATATTCCCTCTGAGAGAGGCACCGTGTCCTCCAGAATTTGCCTAATGTGGATAAGATAATCCTGCTTCGGGACCTGCCAATAGATTGATCAAACGAAACACATCAAACTCTGTTTACATAGGATTTAAATTATTGTCGTTAAATTATTCTCCAAAAAAAAAGAAAAAAGAAAAAAAATCACGAAAATCTTATCTCACCGATTCGACGAAACGTTTAATTCGTCGAATTTCCGAAATTAAACAAGATCAGTCAACTCTCCCTATTTTATCTCGTCCCCAAGACATCCAAGACAGTTTCAAAAGACAGAGCTGACTCAGGCAACAACTTGTCTTGTTCCTTACTCGCTCCGGTTCGAATATCTCATTACGGTAATTGTTTCTGCTCGCGGAATTGCGTGGTATTTTGTCTTGGAAGAAAAATCGGCAAGCATTTGGTGAGTAATTCAACGGTTTTCGAAAGAATCTTGGGAAAAATTTGTTTGAATTTCGCTGAATTCGATGTTACACGAATTAGTTTGTGATACGATTAAAAGAATGATCGTTACTTTTTTAAGGAAATTTAAACGATCACTTCGTAAATAATATCGATGAAAATCTTTTATGTTGAATCTTTTTTCAATTTTGTTTTTAATTAGTAGAAATTATAGATATTAATACAGATTTTACTTCGATGGATTTTTGGAGGAAAGAATTTTCAAAAGTAGACAGGATTCTAATCTAATTATTTTTTAAAATTATTTCTTACATTATTGCACAATAATTTTCATATACAAGATCTTATGGGAATAAAAAAATCTTGTTTCAAAAAAACAATAATTCCAAATTTTTAAAAAAATTTGTCTCGATATCATCATTCCCAAAACTCTCTTCCATTTTATGCTGCGAAGCAAAATCTATATACAACAAACTATAATTTCTCAATAAGGAGGAAAGAAAAATATTCAGTAAATAGAGGAAAGACATGTGCAAATATTTGAAGGTTTGGAAAAAGTCGCGTGGTAAATGAAAGATAATAAGGGAATAAGATCTAAATTGGAAGTGCAAGTAAGAAAGTGGAATACTCGTCCCCTGTTGTTTTGCTAATCCTTTGGATTATATCGGATGTGTATCTTGCTGAGCAGACGTGCATTAGTGCAAATTCTTGTGTATACCAACTTGTATATACATTGTACCAAATATATATACACCGACAAATATTACTGTATTATTCGAGATTGGTACACGACCATCGTTTGGTAAAAAGATAACCAAATTTTTTGTTTGTTTATAAATTAAAAAAATACTTTTAATTTTCCAAGCATATATGCAATTTTTAAATTTTAAAATTTGAATTTAAATTACAGATAATTGAAACAGGTATCTGCTCGACTCTTCTTTGACTAAATTTACAAATATTCTATGATAGAAGAATCTATCTATATTTTTATATTATCTATATCCCCTCTATCCATCTGCATTTTTCGTGTTATGGGTATGCAAAGAATAGTCATTGTGAAATAAAAATATTCCTACTAAATTTAATTTTTCTTAATTAGAAACTTCAAGTCTAAACAAAAATACAATACACATTTCTTCAATCACAAGAATTTGCGATTCTCAATTACGACTATTGCTTCTATTAAACGCATATGCAAAAGAAAAGAAAAAAAGAAAGTCGAATGATTCTTTTTCATTTTTCACGTTCCTTAAAAAAAAAAAAAAAAAAATTCATTTTGGACGTCAGAGAATAGGAAATCTCTCCATCCACACTTGCCAACCATTGAATATATTAAATTCTACGTCAAATATATCGAAAATACCTTGATGCGAAAATATCTTCTCCACCATATTTCGAGTCAATCGACAAATATTTGTTCACCAATGATGAAATACCTTATCTGGATCCAATTTCTCGCGCACCATAGCCAACATCAATAATCTGTATTCTCGATCGTGGTGCAACGATGCACGCCGCGTCGAAGAATATTTCTCCGAACAGCGGGACATTTATTGCCGGTAATGTAAACGGGTTTCTTACGCATTCCGTGTCAGTTTGCAAGAGAGCCCTGTTGGAATCGATATTCGCCTGTGTAACGGGTTTCATATGCGCGAATTTTCAAAGAGGCCAACTCGGCCGGATTTTCGTCGACGCCGCATCGATGAATATCTGTGATACAATTCGTTTCGAATTTCGCATATTCTCGATTTTATCGGATTTCGCATTTGTCATCATCCTTTTTCTCATTTATTTCTGTCCCTTTTCTGTTCGCTAATCTCATTCCTTCTTATCCGCACTTTGTTTATTAATGCTATTGCGATTCGATTGAATTTCGATTATGGAGTAATAGCGGAGAAGATCTGATCAATTATTCGATTTATGGACAATTGATCTTGTTATTTTAAAATTTTTAAAAAAGTGATTAGTTTAGTTTATATATATATATTGTAATTTTTTATTTTATTCTTTCTATGCATCTTTTAAATCAGAGAACTTTGTATGTTTTGTAAAGATTTAGAATCAGTCTTAATTTATTTTTTCTAACAAGGTTGTCACAAAGAATATTACATAATTTTTAATCTTACGAATTATTGGATTACTTTATGCTTTAAAAATGAAAAAGATTTTTAAAGATTAAATAAAATTTCTACTTTTTTTTCTAATTCTTTTTTTTTTTTTACATATAAAATAAGTTTTTATAAATGTATTACATTATTACAATTAAAATATATGTCAGGAATATAAGATAGGTTTTTAAGTTCTCTTTTTATTTTTATTCATTATATTCGGATAATGAGAAATACAATAGAGCAAGATATTTTACACACGATAAATTTAATTATCTGAAAATAAAAGAAATTTAACAGAACAGGACAGAATGGGAAACATTATTAACAATTTCTAAAGTAATAAAATTTATCGTGCGTAAATATCCTATTTCATTGTGGATTCTCCATTACCGAATACGATAAACACAAATATAAGTAGAGACATTAAATTACTCGCCCGAGATTCATTAAATGTGTATATAATTAACAACGAAAATTTGGCAAATATTTAATTTAATTTTGTAAAAATAAACGTAAAAATAATTATTCTTTATTCGCGTGCTTAAAAAATTTGGAGCATCCTTTATTTTTTCTGGATAAAACTTTTCCAAACATTTGGAAACATTTTATCAAAAAAATCACCTAATATATTCTGAGGCAAAAAACAAAATGATTTTTTTACTGATTTTCGTACGTTTAAGTACAAAAGATATTCAAAATAGGGCGAGAAATAGAACGAGAGCAAAAGAAAAGTAGAAAATTCTTTTTCATCTTTCACATTTTTTGGAAAAGTTCAACATTCGTTGTAATTCCAATTTTTTGAACCATACCTACGTTATTATAGTTTACAAAACTTACTTGTATCTAAAAAAAAAAAAAAAAAAAAAAGTAAATGCTCCAAACTTTGCAAGCAGAAGCCATATCAACACATCTTTCAAAAACAAAATGTAATTTATCTCCGGAAAATTCAATTCACCGTTAATATCGTGTTCCTGGAGGCTTGGTTCAACAACCACTCGGTAATCTTTTACATTTTCGATGGCTCGTAGCGGAGGGTGAGATCGGAACACCCGATCTTCCCTTCCCCCTTCTCTTTTCGCCGATCTGGAAACGTCTCAGACAAGATTTCGTCGAGAGTCGTTCGTGTTGGTTCAGACGAGTCGGACGAGACTCTTGGATTCTTCTCTCCTTCGTGAAAGGGAAATAGGGTGTGAACGAATCTCGAGCTAAAATGGGACACACGGTGCAAGAATCTTACGTTCTTTAGGGTTTCGTCCGGGGAGAAGTTAATTCAACACGGTGCCGTGAATTTTGCGAAGATTCCGCTCTCCGCGAAAAGATACCGCGAGAATCCTCGAGGATTTGGGTGTCTGTTACGAACGATATTTGAAGGATTAAAGCGATGTCTTTAGGAAAGTATCCAGCCATGTTGAATATCTTTATGAGTCGTGCGATTCTGATGCGATTTAAATGTAATTTGGAAACGACGGAATTTTGTGAATGAATCCTTCTTTTCGAGGATCGAATGAAAAATATATATTTTAAGTGGCCATGAATCTTTGGAATGGTTAGATTAAAATTCTTTAAAAAATATCTGCGATACGTATCGTCGAATATTTTTAATTTTTAATATTCATGATTATATATAATCATAATATCATAATCTGGATATTATAAATTTTTCTTACACGAAAGGAAGGGGTTCCATTTAAATATTACAAAGGAAATTTAAAAGAGATTGTTTCGGAATACGATTTATATTCGAACGATATCATCTTCTCTTCATCAAAATTTTATATAAAATTTTATACGTAACGTAGATATTAATTAAAATAACTTTCAAGATGCGTGAAATCTCAAGAAAACGAAGAAATCGATTATTTTTTTTTTTTTTTTGCATCAAATGATTGAATACTTTTTCGACAGAGATCTCAAAAATGGATATAGAATTGTGTTATTTTGTTTGTCGTCTCGACCTGAGTTGAAATATTCATGGAACGCGTATCGCGGATGCTTCGAAGGCCACGAATGATTTCGATATCTTGGATAGGAGCACTCCGCCGTTCGAATTCATTTATTCGCGAAACACATAGCCCATCAATACCGATATTTCTATTGATATTCCATCACGTTTTTTTTTTTTTTTTTTCATTAACTATTCCGCTCACGTTCCGTTATATTTTCAGAAATGCAAAGGGAAAAGTGGCATATATCGATCTAAGGCTAAGACAACGATTTTTATTGAGATTTCAGAATAAGAAACTGTCTACTCATTGATAGATTAATTAATTCTTCTAAAATGATAATCAATTTAAGACATAATAACGAATTATGGATTGAATTTCCGAGTTTAAAACTGAATACCAATTTATCATATTCAAATAAACGCGATTATTTCAAATAACATCTAATCAAATATTTTAATCCAATCATTTTTCAATTTTATCTTAATAATATCCAAGCTCTCAGATAAAGGATTCGTTTCAAAGTTCGATTATTATTTCACCTCTTTCATCGACAATCTTTTCTTTTATATATATATATATTTTTCATAAATTCACTTTGATAATAGAAAATAAACTCGTCGAAACATCGACCTTCTTATAGACGAGGGCAGCATTCAGAGGCTAATAGATGTTTCCTTTCTTCTCGGGATAAGATTGCCCTGACGTGTCGAGAGATCTATTTTTCTGTTCTGAATATATATATATATATATAATATGTGTTCCCATGTGTCAAGTGTGATAGAATTTTCGAAAAAAAAAAAAGGAAAATCGCCACTATTTTCTTGCCTCTCTGTCGAACATTCTGCTCAATATACGGTTTATCGTGATTAAACGGAAAATCGACGTTCGAATATCAATGCACAATGTGAATTAATTCCGACGAGGGGAGAATAATACGTACTTAAATCTCCTTATAACTGCATTTCCATCTTTGTATGCTTGTGTACAATTGGATGTACACAATGATTTCCAAATCGAGAGAATAGATATGAGTTACCTGCGTTTCTCACGCGTTTTGACATATCAAATTCTGTATCGATGAATTTCTATTAGAGATGGAACACGATAATACGATCTATTTACAATTCTATTCTGTTGTTAGAATTTTTTTTTATTTGCTTATCAATTTGTTCATTCGTTTATTTATATCTATCGATATGTAAAAGACACTTTTCAGAACGATGGATTCCAATTTTTCGTTTCAGATTTATAAGAATTATCAACATTCAAGATGATAAAAAATATTTGAACATCCATTCGAGGTATGGAAAATTGAAGAATTTATTTATATATATAAATTCGAAGGAAATTTCAAACGCGAATTACAATGTAAAAGAATTTAACGAATCTCCCTTTCTTCCTCTTCTTGTAAGCTTCGAATTTCCGTTTCCAAATTTCGTTTATCATTTATATCTATCGATATATAAGAGACCACTTTTCAGAACGATAGATCCCAGATTTATAAGAATTATTAACATTCAAGATGATAACAAATATTTGAACATCCATTCGAGGTATGGAAAATTGAAGAATTTATTTATATATATAAATTCGAAGGAAATTTCAAACGCGAATTACAATGTAAAAGAATTTAACGAATCTCCCTTTCTTCCTCTTCTTGTAAGCTTCGAATTTCCGTTTCCAAATTTCGTTTATCATTTATATCTATCGATATATAAGAGACTACTTTTCAGAACGATAAATCCCAGATTTATAAGAATTATTAACATTCAAGATGATAACAAATATTTGAACATCCATTCGAGGTATGGAAAATTGAAGAATTTATTTATATATATAAATTCGAAGGAAATTGCAAACGCGAATTACAATGTAAAAGAATTTAACGAATCTCCCTCTCTTCCTCTTCTTGTAAGCTTCGAATTTCCGTTTCCAAATTTCGTTTATCATTTATATCTATCGATATATAAGAGACTACTTTTCAGAACGATAAATCCCAGATTTATAAGAATTATTAACATTCAAGATGATAACAAATATTTGAACATCCATTCGAGGTATGGAAAATTGAAGAATTTATTTATATATATAAATTCGAAGGAAATTGCAAACGCGAATTACAATGTAAAAGAATTTAACGAATCTCCCCCTCTTCCTCCCCCTGTAAGTTTCGAATTTCCGTTTCCAAGTTTGTTTTAATAGAAACACGATATTTTACAGGGGTAAAGTTTGCCCCTCATCGAGCATCGAAGGATCGTTACACGAATAAAGGATATGATAATAACGTTGTCCAAAGTTGTATAACGCTAAAACGAACTTAAGCTTAATATTTGAAACACGAGCCGAGTCAGCGCAAGCCTCGAATATGCAAATCGGCGCGTTGCGAAACGTTGGAGTCGCGCGATAAGTCTCATAACCAATCAGCCGGATTAGATTAATCCCTCCTTCGGTGTCGTTTAAGTAAATTCAACCGGGGATGAATTGGATCGGGTTGGATTCGATCGCGCGGATCATCCGAATCGAATCGCGTGAAATTCGTTCAGCCCGTATGATCTCGTATAATTGAATCTCAGGCTCTCTAAACTGTCGGTGAGTAACTACCTTCAATCGATTTCTTATATTTTCTTAAGTATTCTTACGATGGTTCGTAAGATCAGATCACTTTGCATTTTGATTCCTTTCAATTTTTGAACCATTTTGCTTGATCCATCGGAGCCCGTCTATTGGAGTCTCGCCATTTCTGTACTGCAGAGTACAAATAGATTTCATGGCTCGTAAGATTCTTCTTTTTTTAACAACTAATTTGAAGTATAGTTTGAATTTTAATTAACGATGGAATTATTAAAATGCAGCTTTGGTTGCAGCTCGATAATTTGCACTTCAAGGGAGAAATTTGAAATTTTTGAATTGTGGAAGTTTTGAAGATTTGAAGAGGTTTGAGAAAAAATATACAGAGATACAGAGGTTTTGCATAAAAATTGATCCTTTCCTTTTCTTCTAGTATTTTATTTTGCAAATCTTATGTTTCGATTTATATTATACTTTGTCACAAAATATTTTATATAGATATAATTGAGAGTTCAAAAAAGAAAAAAAAAATTAACAACAACGCAATCATTCAATAATTATAGAATAAAATATTTTTTCACGACGCATACGTCCACGTTGTGTCGTTTATTGTTTTTGAAGATTGAAAGGAATAAAGAAAGCAATAATGGTGGTTAATTCGATTTTAAATATGAGCCAAGAAAAACATTAATTAAAACATTACAACAACGAGCCTTTAAGATTGAAACATATTCGAGCGCATTTTGCGTGTAAAAGAATCGTTGGAAGGTTCCTTAAGATCGAAATTAGGACGATGAAAGGATCTTATTTGTCGGCGTTTCTTGAAAAATTGTTTGCCCAAAGTTAGTTCCAAGTAGTTTCCATGCACACAGACAGCCTGACTATCCTGACTGTCGAGGATTGAGCCGACGAAAACGCTTCGAACTTTAAGCAAAATTGCTTTTTCTTCCTCCAAAGGGTCTCCCTGGGATACCGAGATTGACTAAAAGTTGTTTACAGTTTATCGCTGCCCAAGAAAGATTCTTTCAGCCTGGCTCGGTTACTCGAATGGAAATTTCAAAGGCAACAAAACGGAAAACACGATTATTATATGACTGGATACAGACGCGCATGTAAGCATCAGAACAACAATAACAAGATTCCAACAATTGTAAACTTTGATTATTCAGAAAGAGTTTGTACAGAGTTTTTACATTTTTTTTTTATTATATCGCGAAATAATTTTGAAAATATTTAGTTACAATACAGTGTACATCTACAAGAAATATTCAAAGCGATTATCAATTCTCGAAACTTCTCGGAATAACGTTGTTCCGTTTGTGAAACATTTTGAATCTCGTACAGGTCTCGTATCAAGAGGAGGATATGCACGATGGGATTGTGGCATCTTTGCGTGAAGTTACAAAGGCATTTATGTGTTTCGCGGCGAACGTCGACTATCAATGCAGCTTTGTATCGCGAAAGCGTATTGTATGTTCTACCAGGGACATAGAAAAAAAAAAAGACGTTTTTCATTTGCCATATATATATATATATATAGAGAAAACATTTTTTTATCTCATTCTTTTTCGTTTCAACGACACACGTGGCTTCCATAATGATCAAGAAAACGTAGAAATAATATCCCTCTCTCTTTTTTTTTTTTTGGATTGATAAAAGTATACAATAGTATAAGTAAAAAAAAAAAAAAAAAAAATACGCGATATTTTTCCTATCATAATACCGCGGCAATAATGTCACGTTTGCGAGCAGATTTTTGTATCTCGTAAAAAATAATCTACGTCACGAACAACCTCCGTCCTCTTCCTTTTTTTTTGGTATTTACGGTAAACGAGATTGTTCTTTTCTCGAAATAAAAATGGATCGGTTTTCGTTCGAAACGAGTGCAACTCTCGCATCCCCCGACGTTTATCGAAGGATCGATACACGTCGCGCAAGTAACATTAATATTTCCCTTTTTATTCGCGGTGTGGTGGTAGGGAGGGGGACACACACAGGGGGAGAGAAACCGGGAAATATTTGGAATTTATCCAGGAAAAAGGAATACGTGTCTTGTGTATAATAGGTTGTTGAGATAGGGAGAGGATCGATATATACGCTATACGTTGGCCAAGGGAAATAGGTCACGCTTTGGTCAGACAAGGGTGTATAATCCCGGCACACGGTTGGACAAGTGGAATAACCTGCTATACGGCCAGATAAGTGGAATAACTCTGCGCGCACGGTCAAAATAAGTAGTATGATCCCCTGGTACATAGGCGAGCAAGTGGTATAACCGCTCATACGGCGAATACACGGCCAGGGGAAAGTAATATGATTCTAGGATACGGTTATGGGAGTGGAATAACCCTGGTGCACGGCCAGGCAGAATGATATGGTCTGGTATAAAATCGGATAACTAATAGAATCTCTTTGCCCGTCTATGTGATCGGATAATCGATGTGTCCTTCGTATATCTGGATCGGACGAGCGAAGGGGAATTACTTGCGGTCATCTTATCAGACAGGTGTACAAGGGTTCGATCAAAGGGGTAAGAAAAAAATTGCTCGATAAGTTTTGAAAAGACGAGAATTTTGACAATAATTCATTTTTAATAATACGAGAATTATAAATTTTCGTGTTTTGTTTTATACATACATAAAACGAAAAAAGAAAAAAAAAAACGATAACGATTTGTGATCAACGTATCTCGCGTGCATTATAATGGGAAAATATTTCGTAATAAATAAATCCTGTGCACGAACAGGAATGTACATCGTAAAAAACACAACACTCGAAGAAATTAATTATTATTTATAAATAAATTGGAAAACAAGGGAATGAAATGAATTTTCGCTCCGATATATTTTTCATATAAATTATATCGATTCTGTATTAAAACATTAATCGCCGATATTACATGAGGTTTATTGAAAAATTATTACGAAGGATATTGTAACATGAAATATGAAACGTTCGTTTACTCGTAAATATGTAAATTTATAGAAAAAAAAAAAATAAAAAGAAAGAAAAAAAAAAGAATCTCTGCCAATATAATCAATACGTCGAAACTTCTTCCAAGTTTACATCGTTTCTCTTCTCATCTCGGTTCATCATAAACGCGATTATCTCTATTAACAGATTTCACGACTTTCTTTTATGCATCCAATATACATACACCCGACGACTAACAAAAGGTTAATCTCTGTGACATAAAAAAGCAAGTCTCTACTCGCAAAGTAAGAGGGGTCTTAAATTTTTTACAATTCTTTTAACGCTCGACCGAGGAGCCACACCGTGGAAGAAGAATCCCTCCCTTAAAAGAATCTCTCTTATCGGACAAAAGTGATCCAAGAACGAGAGAGAATCTCGAGAACCATTCCTTCCCAAACTTTCCTAAGACATTTCATAGTTACAACGTTAACACCGTACATTCGATCCTCTCTCGAAAGTTTATCGCGTTCACAAAAGGATCCAAAGGGCGAAACCGTTCGTCTCTCTTTTCTTCTCTTCTCTTTCTTTCATTCTTTCTTTCTTTCTTTCCTTTTTTTTTTTTTTTTTTTTTTTTTAAAAAGAATCAACTTTCAAAAGAGAAAGAGAGAAAGAGAGAGAGAGAGAGAGAGAGAATTGTAGAGCAAAACGAGTCGCGCGCTCTAATTTGCGGACAACAAGACGTCTCTTTGCGGTCGCTGCCGATAGACGCGCTGACGTTCGCATCTTTGTTCGTCCTCTCCTCCTCCCACCGTTTGCCAATAGCTCGCCGTGGCCTGGATTCCGTGGAATGTCTCGATAGCTTTGTAACTCCCTTGTACAGAGGGTGGAGGATAAGTCTAGCTATACACAGGCGGGGAGGGGGAAACTCATTAGCGAAGGGTTGGCCAAGTTTTCCGCCGAGTTTTGATAGACTGAAGAGTTCGCGGCAGAAAGGAGATCCCCCTCTTGCTCCAGTATTGTGCGGAATTATTCATTCTCTTATCGAAGTGAAAATCGGTGCCTTTTAAACCGTGGCTAGGCCTCTCTGTTAGTTCACTCTGTGTTCAGCCAGGTAACAACATTCCGTCAGCCATTGACTGTAATTTACCACGCGTCCTTACATCCAGACATGGAAATACCTGTTTTGTTAGTCGAACAATGTCGCGATTTTAAGAACGAGATAGGCCTGGAAACTTGGGGCTGCGAGCGAAAAACTTTTCCCCGTAACTTTTGATGGAGTGTACCGAGATTTTAGCATGGTAAACCCATTTTCCTTCTAGTTGGAATACGGCGAATATTTTCGCGTTGAGGTATTTCGTTCCCTATGAAAGATGGATTTTCTTTTTTTTTTATATTCGTTCCCTACGTATCTTCTTCTTGTGTATTTAACAAGGGTTTAAAAAGGAATAAAGTTCGAGACATCAAAGAGGGAAGAAGACGAAGGAAAATTTTATCAGGGTTTTGGTTTATCCGTCTTGGAAATCTTGTATCGAAAAAAGGAATTCGCAAACAGGACGGAATTAAATTTCTCGCTTCGAAACGAATCGATAGCGATCGAAAGCGTGTTTAAGTTTTCGATGTTTGCTTGTTGTTTTACAATTGAATCGATTCCTCGAATTTTAAAGATGATAATTATAGGAGGAATCAATTGTAGGATATCAACGTATTATCGAGGTGGAAAACATCGAAGAGGAAAGATTCGAGGCAACGATAATCCACAATTACGTTAACTACGCTTCCTTCAGAGTTGGTAACTAATTAGCGAACGCGATTCGGCCTTTGGTAGGATAACAACGTTAAATCCTTATTTCGTTAATTGCACGAATTGTGGTAGCCGGCTGATAATGCGATTCCTCCTGTCTGCTAAATCCGCAATTCGTTTTTCGAATTAATGGATCCAACTATTTCTGATCTGTATATCTCTTCGGCTATGTTTTCGTAATTATACGTATAATTTCTTTTTTAATTCATTTTTAATTAATAATCCCTTTATCGATGGTTACAGTGATTATTTTTTTAATGCGAACACAATGTGTCGTAGCTATGAATCTAAAAGAAAAAAAAAAGAAAGAATTAGAAATATTCGAGATTAATTATTCGATTGGACGAGACCATGTTCACGCTCTTAGGATTGCTTGATTTTCGACAGAATCCTTGACACTTTTCTCGTTACCCGGAAGAACGAAAGGATTAACTCCATCGATCGAGCCAGATAAGTGTCTTAGGTCAATGTTTAGAATGGAAGCTGCAATTGCTTTTACCACCCCTGTCGATTGTTGCCTTTTCACTCACACGTGCTTCGAGTTACAGCATGGCCGTAGCCTGTGGCATTATTACTTTACCACGAAATCCCAGGGCGTTGTGATGGATCCTGTCCCAACTACTAAGACTTATTTGACGGTGGATTTAATCCCGTTTGGAGTATCGATCCGTTAACTAACATTCATCAAGTGTCAGACATTTCCTTCGTAATTTAACAATCAATATCGATGTAACAGAAAAGAGAACAATTATTCGTTTTATGATTTTTAACTTTATGATTAATGTTGTAATTTTAAATTATAACGAGTCGTTTTGATTAAAATATGATCATCGTTGTCGCAAATACAAGACAAGAATTGAAACGGTTCCGTGGCGAAAGATGCGTGGACCCCGTGGCTCCGGGGTTCACACATCACGGATTCGAATCTCTTCACACAAAGTAAAATTTCAATTTCAAAAGAAGTTTAATTCGAATCTTATATTGAATATTAAAAATGAATAGAGTTCTTTATATAACTTGTAATTTTGATGTTCAATTTTATAGCGTCGAATAATGATTTGAATAATACAGAGAATACAAAGAGATGAAACAGTCTTTCTTCTATAAAATCAGAGAGAATGAATGTCTCTTTAGATACCTTCGTTTCAGAATGACGAAGAATGTTTAATTGTGTTCCCCTTATTATTACTTACGATAATTTCTCTCGTTTTTTCCCCCGCTATCCTTCTTTCTTTCCTCTCTCTCTTTCTCTCTCTCTCTCTCTCCGGTGAACATCATTATTCCCTTGCTTCCATACTGGAACGTTGACACGGGCCATTGTCCGTGTGCGACGCGCGGAACAAAGCGTTGAATAAACACGCGGCTGAATAAACAGCTTCTTTCCCTGCTGTTCCCAGCTTTCTTCTTTTTCTTTTTTTCTTTTTTCCCTCTTTTCTCGCTCCATCCCTCCCATCTTCATTCCCTAGACGGATTTCACGCGTTACACGTGACGCGGAACGAAGGAATACACGTCTTATAATTGCGGCAGCGAACGTTTCGTTTCGTGGAGCACGCAAGAACTCTCGCGGTCGAAATTCCAGCTACCGCGATAAGATGGCCGGAAACGTTTCAGTTATTGCATTCCGTTCCACGGAACAAATTGTCGCTGGCTAAAACCGTGGTAATTAACTGCATCCATCTTGTCCCCGTCCCACATTTCGGGACAGCACGATTGTTCGGCAAATAACGCCGCGTGAACAACCGGCGTCTATGTGTATGCAAAAACTTGATTGCGTTCGCAATCGTGTTTCGTCCGTGTCTTTGAGCGACTCAATTGCACACGTTGTCGAGCGACAACGATTGCTAAAACGTTGCTATCAATACGAATTTTCGTCCACTTTTCTCGTTTAATCGAGAATGGAATTAGGGCACGATCTAGTTTGGGATCTGGGATTAGATTTATGGGATCACTTTGATAAATGAAATTTAAATTGAATTTTAGGAAATTAAGTAATGATAATAAGGAGTGGAACGTTTTATTTTAGTTATAGAATTAATAATTTTTATTTTCTGTTAGGAAACATATCGAGATTTTATTTGGTATAAGAAACGATCAAAAAAAAATTTGAAAATTTCATAAACTATTATAAATATAAAAATGATAATAAATTCAAGAAACAAATTAGGAAAGGACACGAAAAAGAATAATGAAAAAATTTTAAGATTATATAGATTATATAATAGATATAGAAAATCGAAAGAAAAAAAACTGTACAAAACTTATAAAAGCGAAAAAGAGATAATAGACAAAGTATATAAAAAAAAGGTAAAAGAAATAAAGATAGAAATTGGAAAAATCTAAAAAATATTAATATTAAAAATATATTAAATAAGAAAAGGAACGAAAACATAGAAATTGAAAGAAATTAAAAATTATCTGATATAAAACGATGAAAAATGGAGATGAATGTTCGAACCAGTAGAAATATCGAATGTGATCTAGCGAACTCGTGGACTTTCATACAGTTATACGGATAGATAGAATACAAGATTCGATCGGTTAAATTTCGCGCGAAGCCAGTTTGGATCATACCGTCCCTGGATGTATATCTTCCGATAAAATACTATTAAAAGTTCGCAGGAAAGGTACGAGCTAGAGGAAATCTAGATCAATTACTTTTCGGGGGAGAACAATTCGGGTTTAAGGCTTCGAATTCGGTGAATTTCATTCAAACTTTCGAACGGAATCGAGTTAGATATTTTATCGGGCGGATTATAATATCGTATAGAACAATATATTCTATCCAATAACTTCGTTAATTGAACCGGGTATCAATGACAAATTTCGGCGAGTTCGATCGAATTTTAATCTGAATTGAAACGTCGAACCAACCAGAGGAGAATATCATAATTTTTCCATGGCGAACAAAGGGTATGTTGGCCAAAGTAGATTTAAATCCGATTAAAATAAATAATATCGTGAATAATTTACGAGGCAATTATAATACGAGCTTTAGAATCGTAACAATTTTTACGAGCATTTTAATAATTTAATGGTAATTTACAAAAGATAGCCCCAAGCGAGTTTTCTAAAGAAATCGTTTTCAGAAGAAAAATATAGGAAAGAAAGGAAGATGGAAGCAACATTTTTTGCATCAAAGAGTTAAGGAAAGTAAGAATCGTATCAAAAAAAACTCGAAAAGAAAGCTTGATCTTAATTTCTATATACAATTCAAAATACAAAAGCCGTTCATTAAATGTGACCGAGCAAACTTTTTTACGGTTATCACGACATCGTCAGATTAACAACGAAAACCGGATATTCTCACGAAAAGAAGATAGACCGTATTTGTTCGAGTAATTATCGTAATCCAAAGTGGAAAGCGTGCGAGAAGAAGCCCTCTTAAATCGCTTAATCCGCTTCATTGTCGCTCTACGTTCCTTTTACGTTCTCGCTAATTTTTATCACGATTCTTCCAAGAATCTCCCAATCTTTTTACAATTATTAAAACGATTCGTGCGCGGCAACTTGATCTGATTCTTTTTAACATTAAAAGAGGATATTAATAATTATATCAAAAATTCAAAAATCTACACAAATCTACTCGTCATATTTCTTTTTTATTTTCCTCAAAGTACTCGTACGATATTCGAACCATCAGATTCGATCCGACATGATCCTACCTCCGTCGCAGATTAATCGACCACTCTATAAGACTAATCGAACCAAAATCAATACCATAAACCTCCCGACCGTAAACGTACCTGTTACTCTATCTTCCATACACTCTCCAACGTTCCCCAACGTCCCTTCTCCTAGCCATCAATTTCTCTCTGTGTGAGATAAGATTCGCATAAAGGCGATAAAGGAAAAAAAAGAAGAAAAAAAAAAAGAGAAAAAAAAAAAGAAGGTCTAGAGTGGCGATTGGACAGCACAGTAATCAAGCTCACCTTCAAGATCGGCCACGTTCGATTGGACTCTCGCTTCCGGTCAATTGCCAAGGTTTACCCGGAGCATCCAATAAAGCGAGGATCTCCTCGATGGTGGACGGTTTCCAAAGGATTTACGCAGCTGCGGTTCCGTTGTTTCTAACACGGGGCGAGGGCTACGAGACGACGCTGGACGTCGCGACGCTCCTACTATTCCCGGGGCATCGAACTGATGGAAAATTCGAGCGGGGTTAATATCGAGGGAAATTTACATTTCCGCCGGAAATCAACAACACGAGATGGGAGGATCCCGTTGGGTATTTCGAGGCCGATGACGGTAAAAGCTATTTTTGTTTCCCCTCTTCCCATCTGGCCTCGGGATGTTTCTCGACATCCGTGGACCGCGTTTGAAACGTTTCATTTCGATCGAATTTACGCGACAGATGATTTCTTGAAAGATCGTTCCTTGGAAATCGACGATATCCGAGATGTGAGAAATCCATCTGCCTCAAGTTTTTTCTTTCTCGTTAATTTCGAATAATTTAGCGTTTAGTTTATCGAAGAAAAATTTATGTATTATTGATTAAGATCCAGAAAAATAAGTAAATATATTATGATTCAAAATTCATCAATTCCAAGCGTATACAATTCAGGATAACTTGTCTTTAACAGTTTGTTTTTATAACAAAATTCCATTATGATAAACTATGGAACTGCGAAACTCTTATAGATAGATTCAATTCGTGTTCGTGACGGATCGTTAGGCGAAATTTCTCAACTTATCCCGGAGTATAATAATACTCTCGAGAAAATTTCAACTTACTCGAGAGTGGTGGATGCAACGTGGATGCCGATGGTTGGAAAAACAGATCCGCCCAAAGTGTTTTCGTTAGCTCTAATAGAAGATCCCATTCGAAAAGATAAATGGTGTCTCACTGTCCAAAACGCTCGCCTTATCCCCCTTCCATCCAATTTTTCCATTCGCGCCGTATAATACGCGCCATAGAATTTTTTATTCCGACAAAAGGAGCTCTCTCTCTCTCTCTCTCTCTCTCTCTCTCTCTCGGCCCAAGAGCTCTAAAAGAGATAGATTTAAGCAGCGTCTGGTTAAATAGCGTTTCACTTTTCTTTCCTTTCTTTTCTTTTTTTTTTTTTTCATCGAAATTCGTAAAGAGGAATTTTCTCCTCCTCCTCCTCTCTCCCTTTGGCTTCGTTCTTCCGCTCCATTTTCTCTCGCACGATCCTCTATCGTTAACCACGGTATACTTTCGCGCTCCGAAAGTCCTAGATAACCAAAACGATATTGAATTCTAGCGAGTTTCTAAAGAAACTGGGTGGAAAGAGCCAGCTAGCCATCCAGTACCAGTCAGCAACTTTGACGAAAGGCTTTCCTTTCCTCTTTTATTCGCGAGATATTGTGGCCGAATGTGCAGTTCTTATGTATCTTGCGCCAAAAATTGAATTTATTAATTTAATTTTGAAATACTGGCGTGTTAGGTAGAATTTTATTCTTTTTTGAAGTTCGAATTCCATATTGTTTCTTCTTTTTTTTTTTTAATTATTAAAAGATTGAAAAAAAAAACATTTATCCATTCAAGTTTAATAATGAATTTAATTCTATATTGTAATTCAATGGTAATAATGATGAACCTTTTATTGGAACGATTATTTCGAGTAAGTAATTCGAACGAGTCATATTTTCTCGAGCCCTGAATTCCAAGATAGACGTTTCATACGAATCTTATAAGTGTAAATAGTTTATCCTCGTTTGTTTCGAGTTAACTTCGTTTGACAGTACAATCTTCCACAATTTGTTCCACTTATATCCTCTCGGTTTTTCTCCAATTCCTTCGGCAATCTCTTCTCTTCCCCCTCCTCGATCAATGCTCTCTCCCGCGAGCATCGATTCAACTCGGACAGAAAACAAGGATTTCTCGATCATTTCACCCCCTGATGAAATTTTTCGCCACTCTGAAATCATCTACAACATCCGCTCGTTCGAATTCGATCCGACATCGATTCAACATCTCCAAAATTCCTCCACGATAACTCTTCCTCCCTTCGAAGTCAAAGAAACCGATAAAACTATCAAAAGAAACCCTGTTAAAGGATTAATTCAAGGACTAAATTCTTTATCTCCAGCACTCGCGCGAAAATCACTTCTCTCTACGATTCGAAGATAACTCTTCCCTTCGACCCTTCGAAATTAAAGAAACCGATAAAATTATAAAAAAAATTCTGTTCAACGGCTAAATTCTTTATCTCCTCCACTCCACTTCTCTCTTCGATTCTCTCTACGAAAGTGACGATTCGAAGAGGCGACAAATTTTTCGCCATTCCGAAATCTATAACATCCGCTCATTCGAATTCGATTCTGCAAAATTCCTCCACGATAACTCTTCCTTCCTTCGAAGTCAAAGAAACCGATAAAACTATCAAAAAAATCCTGTTAAAGGATTAATTCAAGGACTAAATTCTTTATCTCCAGCTCTCGCGCGAAAACCACTTCTCTCTACGAAAGTGACGATTCGAAGAGGCGACAAATGGCGTCTCTTGTAGCGAAGTTTCAAGGGAGGGGGTGGTTTGGTTTTATAGAATCCCGGACCGCCGGCACGTCGCCCGGCCCTTTTCTTTTTCTTTTTTTTTGTTCCCCGTTGGCCCGAGTCAACGGAGTAGAAACTTCGGAGTAGAAATAAGTTTAATTCACCGCGGGAACTCGGAAATCTATTAAAGTAAGATCCGATCGTCTTTAAAGAATCGTTCGTGCCCGTGCGCCCAACCATACCGTCGCCTTTTCTTTTCTTCCATTTCCACTTCCTCCACTTCTCCTCTCTGCTTCCACCGAACGCGTTCACTCGCGTTTTCTCGCGACGTCGAGCCTTATTGCGAGTGCTTGGAAAGCGGAAGCGTCGCCCTTCCCCTCTCCCTGCTCCTGAAGAAACGTGGAACGCCATCGTGACCAGGGAAGGAAGAAGGTCTCGAGCAATCTTGGCGAATCGGCGAAGAAATTATTGTCGGAACGATATCTGCGGTATTCCCAACAGAAATCACGATCGCGGTACGGTATTCGATTCGCGTGCTCGATGATAAATTCGTGAAACTTATCCGTATTCGTCGGACGCCCCTTCTTTGTTCCACGAGAATATAACGATAAAGGAAATCTAAGAAGGTTTGCGTTTGATAAAGGATCCCTTTCGTTGGTTTATTTCGTCGAGTTGGAGTCGTATATCGGTGCAATGCAATCGGTTTCTCTTTTCTTTCTTGCTTTCTTTCTTTCTTTCGTGTGGATTCTGTTCTTGCGAAATAGAACGTTCATCAAGGTGAAGGTGTGTTAATTGATAAAAGGATCTCGTAAGATTATCTCTAGCAATTTCTATTTCAAAATATCGCGATATATGATAATTGAAACGAAATCTCAAAAGCGATGTTCGATAACGAGATATTAAACACAAATCGATATTATATAATTGTATAAGATATTGCATAACTTTATGATAATCGAAACTCGATCGAGTATGATACTCCATAATGATACGCGAATAAATATTTATTAAGCGATAAAAAAGATTGTAAAACAGGAAGACACACAGAAGATCCAACGTCGATTCGTCAGTCGCCTGTATATGTATATTCATCGTTCTCGTTTAAACGATTCCCCGCGCCATTCCTTTTCATCCCCTATGCATAGCCAGTGAAACTACGAAACTTTAAAGTTTAATAAAAATTCATGCTCCGTGAAACCGGATCCTTCGTGAAACCTTCGCCTTACGTACTCTTTTCCACTCGTTTAAAAATCGTCGGCTACGTTCATAAAAAGTTTCTTTGCCACCTGGATCTCCTCCTCCCCCCACCCCCTCCGTATCTTCGTTTAACACGCGACCTTGTATCGAACCGAGGAGACCTTACTTTCCCGCCGCCACCGCCGCCATTTTTTCTCCGTGTCCATTTTCCCCATCCATCGTTCGATTCTCAAACGGAATGGAAAGTTAATCGAGGAGACGTTTTTTTCCTCGATCGAGAGAAATTCCTTCTTCGAATTTCGAATCTTGTGGCACGATCTTCTCCAAGATCTACGATCTTCCCCAACCCGACACTCAACTGTTTCGCTCGAATTTTAGAAACTTGGGATCGTGCAACGTCGGCGTTTGAATTTGAACAAAGGTCGCGTCACAAAGGAGCGTGCGATGCGCGCGCCTTGTACAGAAGCGGGCAGCACACGGAAGGAGGAGTTTCGGAGAAATGTTCGGCCAAGTTCGGGTCTCAAAGGTGCACAAAGGAGGGTGCACCCTCTATCCGGCTTAATCCCGTTGACAAAGGTCAGAAACAACGATCGGAATCTTGGGAAAATTAATTTAGGATCGAGGCGCATCCGAATATCGCGCCTTTCCGCGAATTGATCGATAATCGCGATTTTTCTTTTTCGAACTGGAATTGCTGTCTTCTCTCCATTTCTACTAACCTTTTAATCAGAAGACGCGAGAAATATATATATCTGTCGTTCTTCTTCCAATCCTATAGCCTCTTTTATTTACTTCAGAAACACTTGTTATCCGCGTGTACTCCTCCGCACGCTCTTTCACCTTCGTTTCTCCAACATTTTCAATTTCACTCCGTCAAATTTCAATTTCACCTCATCGCCTCCAATACCCTCGACGAGGTCGAGGACGAAATTTAATTATCGCCACTTACGTGGAACGACGTTTCCAGGGACGAAGGTTCGAAGGAAGGTAGGAAATTGCATTGGTCACGCTTCGTTCGTCGCATTAACGGAAAGGCGTCTCTTCTGAAAAAATCTTCGACCGGAAACGCGGTTCGATGTCGCGGTTCGTGCGGTGAACACGTACCGGAAACGGAAGCCAAACTTGCTCGATTCGAGGAAGAAAGAGAAAGAGAGAGAGAGAGAGAAAGGAAGACGCGCCAGGTTTGAACGAAAAGAGAAGGGAAGCACGTTAATTGGCGTTCGTCCTAGAAAAAAAAAAAAGATTTACCAACACCAGCGACTCTGGTTAAAGTGAGGTCAGAAGCAAGGATGATCTGGCGCGAAATGGCTGGCAGGGGGAGGAGAGGGAGCTAATTATCCCAGGGGAAAAATTCGAGGGGGTTAGGAAGGGAAAACGGCAACGTGCAACGAATGTTCTACATTTCTCGGCCGGTGGCATCTCCATAACTCTTGAACGGGATTGTTAATTGGATTTTTCTTTCTTTTTTTTTCCCTCCTTCTTTTACTCGGTCGTTTTCATTATAACACGCCCACCTCCATCGCTTAACCTTTCCCCCCTCTTGGCAATTGTTTTGCCCTATTTGTTCCTCTCTCTCTCTCTCTTACTCATTCTCTCTCAACATCCATCCACCCTTCTCTCGTGTCCTCCCATTTTTCATTGGTCCTTCTCCTCCTCCCTCACGCTCTCCCTTTTGATACTCTTCTTGACCCATTTGTCCGCCCTTCTTTTTCTTCCCTCCTCCTGTTTCTAGTTGATAGCGCTCCCTCTCCTACCCTTCCTCGACCATTTCCTTTTAACAGCTGCCCCTTTTCATTTCTGTTCTTATTCATGCCCACTTCTACCAACTCCGATCTTCCACTTTTATTCCCAGTGTCCGCGGCATCAGGAGATAGCCCAGCCACGAGTGTTATTTCCTCTTCTCGTTTCGCGATATGTCCTGTCATATGGACGAGGAAGGAAGGAAGGGAAACCGTTTCGGAGAGGAACGGACAAAATATTCTTGGTCGGTCGCGAGATTTTTACAGGTACAGGTGTACCTTCGTTCCTTGAGAATTTTATTCGCTCGAGATGAACCGTGGCCGTGGTTTCAGAATGAAACACGTGCCACGGTCGTAAAAGAAGAAGAATGCACTGGGATATGTACTGGGTCGGGAGAGGCACTCGGGAATAAAGGCGATTTTTACCGGGTCGCTCGTTCCTTCTCCCGAAATGATTTATTTTGTATCGTACATTGTTATTGTCTTAAATGAAATGTTTTTTTTTTTATTTCCTTGTTAATGGATATATAAAAAATTAGTATGGATTTATCTTATCTCCAATATTGTATCCTGAAGTGATTTTAGTGGATTTATTAATTAATTAATAAAATATGATTTATTAATTAATTAATTTACAATGTGAGGTAAGATGTATGCTTTTGTCGTAACGTGATTTCACTTTGAATTTGATTAGTTCTTTTTTACAAGTTCAGGAGATTTTTAAATTTCATTTTTCATTCCTTATTTACAATTAAATTTTGAGTAAAAATTAATACACATTGGATTATCATAATATCGAATTAAAATTCCGATCCAGATAAAACTTTTCCAAGAAAGTCTTTTTCTCTTGAAAGGAAGCACGTACATTTTGGATCCACGATCGATTCGAAGAATTTCCACGTTATGCCACGCCATTTGAAACAATATAGTCGCAAAAGGGTTAACGATTCTCGTACAGTCTCTCGCTCGGAACGATCGGAAGCCATTGATGGCAAAGAGACGCGAATCACGTCACGTACAGAGCTTAAGGGTATCGATCTCTCACGGTGATATTCTGCCCTTCTTCACTTCGATTCCCTTCGTATCCGGTTGCGGCGCAGGAAATGAAAGTCAAAGGAAAAATCCGTGGAGCGGAGTATAGCGGAACAGTCGACGAGATGCACTCGTTGGAAACGAAGATTCCCGGAAACCATATTCCAACGCGGATCTCCTTCAAGCTTGGTGAGAGAAAATCGAAATCGACGGAGAAGTTGCTCGTTAAAGTCGACGAGACATCGTATCCGTGCCAAACATCGTTGATCATCCCATCAATGATCGATATTTTCGAAAAAAAACTCTTCGCGCTCGTCGCAAAGATTTTATTTCCTGCGTGTTTTTCAATCGATTCTCAATAATTTTCTCACCTCGAGATCCTTTTATTTTATCGTTTCGTCGTAGAAAAGCTATGATTTTTGAATACAGAATATTTTCAATTTTATTTTATTTTATTTGTTTTTTTAATTAAATATTTCGGAATATGATGTATCATCTTGCAGATTTTAATTATTCCATTTTTTTTTTTTTGATTGTTTCGATTATTCGTTACATTTGTTATTCAGAATCGAGATTCTGTCGGATAATTTCTTTTCATCCTTTCGATTTCGGAGTACGGAATTCCAATTTTATTCGATAATCGCAGGAAATCGTTTAATTCGAACGATGAAGCGTGAATAGTATTTCACTATTTTTTTTTTCTAGCGCGTGAAATTCTAAACCGTTATAAATAAATATTATCATCTCTTCCACGCATTGGAAGCTTTAATTGTCCGATTTCGATTCTCTATTGACCGATTTCATTCGAAACGCAACGTGACCCCGATTGAAATGGATATTCGTTAATAAAGCATCGAGAGTAAAATAATATCGTCGTATCATGCGCAACATGCGCATGCAAAATTGAAGATTTAATAGGGACGAATAATCTTTCGTCGATTTCACAATTGCTTCGAATACTAAAATCGAATTGTTCTTCTTCAAATGCAATGATGATAATAAAAAATATAAAATTTCTTTTGCATACGCGCTTTCATTCAAGTATTGATCAGATATAAAAATAATTACAACTCCAATACATATCTCTGTTGCAATATGTAATAATATACTTTTATCATATATACGTAGTTAAATCATTTATCATTTGTGACTGCAAATATTTACCAAATTATTATACTCGTATATATATTTAAGATTTCAAAGAATTAAGAGAATAAAAAATAATAATTGATATGATTGAAGTGTACTTTGATTAGTAGAATAAATTTGTCAGACATTTATAATCAAATTGCACATACTTCTTAACTCTTAGATCCACCATCTAACTCTCCACTAAAATCTCCCAAACCACCAAAAACTTTTTTTTTATTCACAAATTCACAATTCGCTTCACAGCGTATCACTTTGAACCCTCGTTCCTTTTCAATGCCAAAGGTTCCACCAACCCCCTCCCCATCGCGAGAACAACGGATTCCAGAAAAAATGGCGCGCTGTTCCACGACACTGGGACGAATTCCTCTCGCATAAATTGCACCGTTCGCAGAGGAGCGTTAAAACCTGTGCGATCCTCCGCCCAGATAAAACTTGTGCAACGCTTCGAGGATGCCAGTACGTGGCGCGACACGCCATTGTCCAAGGGTGGCTGGCATAGTTTTCATCTTGATATATTCCCTCCGTTCTCGTGTCGTCGCGTGCGCCCCGCGGAAACTCGCTCGAAAAACGCACAGAAGCTCGGTTCGTGGCGCAAAAGCGGCCGCGATAGCGAGATACACCGTCCATTTTCCTTCCTATGTTTCCCCTCCAAAGAATTTAATTGGAAACGCGCAAAGCTTGTCTGGACGTCGAATCTGCGATGTCTTTAATTTTTAGACGATTTTGGAAAAAATGGTAGTCAGGATTTATAGGTATGAGGAGAATTAACGAGTTCATTATGCTCTTTTACATTATATTTAACTCTTTGAAGTTTAATCCTCTAGACAGGTTTAAATCGGAGAAATTTGGAAGAAATGGTTTCTTTTTTTTTTTTCAAAAAGAAAAATAAGAAATAAAGTTTGATTTTATTTATAATGTTTTATAATGTTGCAAAGAGAAAAAGTAGAGGTTTATTATAGATCTATTTGCAATTTAAGCATAAGATTCGCTGAAATTCAAGTGTCCAAGTAGATTATATAGTGGATCGTGAAAATTAATTTTTTCTCTAATATATTCGAAGTATAATTTAAATTAAGCATTGCATTTAATACTTATTAAGTTTAATATTTTTTAATATATAAGTAATATTATAAATATATATTTTTTAATATATAAGTTTAATATTTATCAATGGAAAAGTAAGTATTAAAAAGTATTAAAAATATGTTGGATCGTGTTCGTTTGATTGCCAGGGATATTTTTTAGATAGATAGCCGCAGATTATCCGTAGATTTTCCACGCTCGATTTCGAATGAAAGCAGACGAATCTTTTTATTGCCTATACGGCAAACAGGAAATTCTGTTTGCCGTTGGGAAACAATATGTGTCGGCGAATATTCATTCGCGTTTCTGCAAACGAGGGACGCTCGCGTGAATAAACAGATGTTGGGGCTCTACCATGTTTCAATTCCTACGTTTCTTTTTAATTCCTGTTTTCTTTTTTTTTTTTTTTTTTTGGCTGGAAATGGATTTTAAATATCGAAGTGGATCATATACGGTTTGCGAATCTTTTAGGGGAATTAAGCTCTCTTATTCTTTCGCTATTGAATCTTTATCCCTTATTTTTTATCGAAATTGAATTAACTCGGATAAGATTAAGCTATATTCGCGTGATAATCTATTAATATCTACTTTCAAACATTCGTTCTTTTTACTTTTCTTAAATTAATTATTCGTCGTTTCAATATCAATCGCAATTTTTCTCATAGGAAAATACCAAGTGTATCAAAAATAATATTGATGAATTTTATCAAATTTTGATAATCTATTGATATCTACTTTCAAACATCCATTCTTTTTACTTTTCTTAAATTAATTATTCGTCGTTTCAATATCAATCGCAATTTTTCTCATAGGAAAATACCAAGTGTATCAAAAATAATATTGATAAATTTTATCAAATTTTGATAATCTATTAATATCTACTTTCAAACATCTATTCTTTTTACTTTTCTTAAATTAATTATTCGTCGTTTCAATATCAATCGCAATTTTTCTCATAGGAAAATACCAAGTGTATCAAAAATAATATTAATAAACTTTATCAAATTTTGATAATCTATTGATATCCTCTTTCAAACATCCGTTCTTTTTACTTTTCTTAAATTAATTATTCGTCGTTTCAATATTAATCGTAATTTTTCTCATAGTAAAAAATATCAAGGATATATAAAAAGGAGATATATGAAAAATAATATTAATGAACTTTATCAAATTTTGGGTGGATAAAATTTCGTCTCGCAACGAAAGGATACTCACCTATCACCGTTAAATTGACTTTGGAGTTTCTCGTTTGCCCGATCTGGAAATCGACGCGACACCTGTAGATACCCGCGTCCTCCTCCCTTATGTGGTCCACTCCGAGTTCGGCCGGTTTCTTGTCCGGCATGAAATAAGCTCGATTCGAGAACACCGTGTCGTCCGACCATCGTTCGGCGATGCCGAAATCTCGATCCCTGGCATCGACGCTGAAAGAAAGATAATTGATTTTATAAAGTAGGTGCATAGATCATCAATCAACACGTAATAATATCAATAAGAAGTATTAATTTATACAAATATTACATAGATATATGGAGAAAGAAGTTTTTTTTTTTTTTCAAAATCGAACAACAAAACGAATAATTTATCTCGTGAAACGATTCGTTCAAATTTCTCTTCGTATGAAATATTCGTATGAAATAAATTTTATCAAATAATCATTAGAATATAATTTTAAAAACTTTTCAAAAAGTCAGATTCATAAGAAGTTTCTATTCAGATTCATAAGAAGTTTGAGACGGGGGGTGCACGAATTTTATCATAATTATTTTAATGAATGCCATTCTCGCTAGAGGATAGACGTATTTCCCGAGTGAATAAATTAAACCGCATCGAGAGTACGAATAAATCAGACGATTATAAATGCGAACTGCTCGTTTTAAGATAGCTGCTAGTTTTGATGTTGGTATGCTGTGTTCGTAAAAAAAGAGAATGTTTGTGAAAAGTAACGTGTGAGAATATGAGCCGCGATAAAAAGAGATTTATAAATATTAATCACGATATAAATTCTTCTTTCCACATGAAATAATTTTTTTGTACTATATATACACGAAAAAGAAAATTAATTATATTGAATAAGAATGTGTACGTTATTTTCCTACGCGATTTTATAAAGCGTGAGATTTTTACGACGGAAAGAGAATTTTATAAAGAAAAATATCGAGAGGATTGATAGAGAGAGAAATCAAATCCGTTGAGAAAATTCTTGGCGACATTTGAAATTTGCATATTCGATTGTAAGGAGATACGTGGGTGGTATGATTGAATATAAATTTTTCTTTTTAAAATTCGTGTTACAATCTCACTATAATTATATACTATAACTTTAATTTCGTTTCAATTTGAAAAATTAAGAAAAAACGATAAATTTAAAAACTACAAATTTTTAAAAAATACATTGAAATGTATCCGAGTATATTCGACGACAATAAACATACAATTAATCACGCAAGTAATAAAATTCTTGGAACTCGAACGATTTTAAAATCTATCCAAAGAAATATCAACAAACGTCGACACGCGCGATGTCAACACACCGAATTTCTTCGCAATAACCTCAGTTCACCGCGAGCCTTCGTTCGACGCGTATTAAATTTTACGTCGCTCGTAATCGTATTTCGATTAATTTCGCATTAGAATTTTTATCGTGGGTAGATAAAAAAACGAAGCGCGGTTCTGTGTTTCGTATGCAATAACGAATAAGATGTATAATTCGATGTGGTTCTTTTCTTCGGTAAAAGAATATTTTTTACATCCATACGTGTTGTTTGAACTTGTTTGTTAATTTGTTTATCGATAGCACGTCCTTCGAAGTACACGCGATTGGCTAGTGTTTCTTAGTTAATAACTCGAGTTAAGAAAATCGAAACGAAAGTTTTTCCAAAGTTTTCGAAAATATCGCTTGAAATTGGAAAGAAATTTCGAATTAACCGATGTTTCCATGTGTTTTTAGGACACGCCCGCGTCCAAATTGGTTCTCTTCTTACCTGTAGACCGACGTACCGAGGTCCTCGCGGTACCAGAGCACAAGGTGCACCGAATCTCCTTCCTGTGTGGTTGATATGTCGCATGGAAGGTACGTGGGATCACCGACCAGTGCCACGATGTGCGATATAGGGACTGAAACAAAGAAATAAGTAGAATTCGTTAATAATCGATTTTTAATACGTGAAATATCGATTTTGAAATATTTATCGAATTAATTTGCCAATCGATATTTCATATTTTGAAACTTGATGATTTTGGGTTTTGGGATAAACGATCGAACCGGTGTGATTGATGTGCACAGATGATGCGATAATGTGATTTTTATAGCTTTTAAACTCACGTGTGTAGCGCGTAATTTTGTTATAAATGTAAGAAAATTAGTTTATAATTTATTATCACGACTCGTCGTGTTATATGTTAAAGCTACATATGATATGATGATTAATAATTTGTATCTTTATGATAAATTGGCAATTAATAAGATCGATTTATTTTCATACGCTCTGCATATCGTATTATTGTATTATTTAACGAGATAGTAATAATAGATATGCAATTAGTTTTACTTAGAAAATTTTCAGACACATAATTATCTAGGGATAGAAATTTAATTATTTTTATAATGTTATTTTAGTCATTTGAGTACGATACATATATTAAAATATATGTATTACAGTTGATAATTTTAGCGTCAGGATAGCATATTTTAATCATTATCGTTTAAATTAACGAGAAATACGAAAATTTTTTGGATGAAAGAATTATTTGTTTCTATTTAACGTCGAGAAATTTTTTTTTTAAATTTGCGAATATACATTCGACTCGTGTCAATCAGATAGTAATATATATATATATATATATGTAGAGGTAGCGTTGAAAGGTTGAAAATATTCTGATGAAAACACGTCAGTCACGTTATTCTGAATAGTGATTTATATTTCGTGACTTCGGATCAAGGAACGAACTTAAGATTTATGGGCTGTCTTCTTCGAAAGCAGCGAATCGTGCAACGTCTCCGTAATGCACACCTGCATGTTTATGCGCGAGAGTGCCGTGGGGCACATGCAAAATTCAGAGAATCGGTCCAGGAAATATCGTCCTCGGGGAACGTTTTCGTGAAAATAATCGCGATTTATATTTTGTTTCGAGAGTTAAATACAATGGCGATATAACGCCAATATCTACTTTTTAATCGGTTATTCAATATGCAGGTGAAGTAGTATCAAAAAATTATTGTAGTTTTCAAAAAATAGGATTTCGATACTGAAAAATAATCGAAAGTTGATATCGATATTTTCACACTAAATAAGGATACTTTTTTTATTCACAAACTTTCAAAAATATTTCAAGTCATTCACTCTTCAATTTCTTACACTTTCTCGTCCTTTTTCAAACTGATAATTACACCGAACGAAAACGTTCTCGTTTCCTGAAGAATCGATCTCTTGGAATCCACGATTCTCGGGAAAATACCTCTTTTTCAAATTCCTGGATCCTCTTTTTCTTTTTCTTTTTTTTTTTTTTTTTTACGGCTCTGCACACAATCATTAATCTTTCAAAGATTCCATCTCGTCGTTCAGTTGAAAATTCCAAAAGTCAACGAGGCAAGAAAGTTCGGGCACGTCTCACGAACAAGATAATGCTCGTTCGAGAACGTACGTTCCCGTGAAAGCTCGTTTCTCGCGAAATCTTGCTTGCTCCGCGGCTCGCACGAGATCATTCCATACTTAACCAGTCGTTTTAACGGAGAACAAAAGACGTGGAACGTAAGAAAAAGGGAGCGTAACGAAACGAAAGAACACGCGAAGAAATACGCGAAAAATAAAACGAAACTCGCGTTGTCCCCATCTCGTCGTCGTAAAGTCTCGAGTTGTCCTCCACCGACCCAGATATGCGTTCTACGCTTAAAGACGAACGTACGGAAGCGGAAGTAGTCGTTGCAGAGTGCCATCCACGTCGAAAAATATTCTCCTTCCCGTTATCTTCGAAATAAATGGATATTGCCGCGAGGGAGCGATCGCGGAACACGTTTGATAATAAAGAATTGTGGCTTATTTATCGCAGTGAATCGCGTCTATTATGGCCAATTTCGTGATTAATTGGGACGAATCCGTTGAGAATCTTGGATAGTGGTATTTAAAGAGAGTTTATTCGTCGTTTGAAGATTTTTTAGATTTAGGAAAGGATCGTTTTTGAATGAGTTATTCGGTTCGGACGATTTTTTCGACGATTTTTAACGATATTTGAAATTTAAATTTTGCACGCGAGTAGCAAGGGTAGGATTTTAATCTAAAAGTTAGTAGAATTTTCTTTTTCCTTTTTTTGGCAATTTTGTGGAAAAATTGAAATTTTGTTTATTATGCGCGATATACAAAACGATTGATTTTAATTTAAACAAACATTACATTTCCATGTCGGCTTTATGGCGTTCGCAAAATTTGAATTTTGCGAGTATGCGATTTTAATTTATAAATTTTCTAGCGTCAATTTTGTAGCGGCCAAAAATTGAAATTTTGCACGCGCACGGAGGTAGGGCGATCGATTTTAATTTACAAATGAAAAACTATTAGCAAACTACGTACGAAAATTTTCGTATAATAGATACGACGACAATGGAATCGAATCCGTAATCTTTAATTTTTCGTAACGATAAAACGACCAATCCTCGAGTTTATACGTTAAAACAGCTTATACAACCTACTATACAAGTTACGAAAGAGACAAAGAAATGCAGATTAGAGTTCGTTATAGCACAAGCATATACCATTACTTGATTATTCAAGTTTCACGAGAGACTTCAAAAAGAGATTATTTTTTCGCGTTGACCAGCTTCTTTGTGCCCTTTCCCTATCCGAAGGGAAACTCGAAAAACAAAGCTGGCTTTTCGCAATACAAACAAGCTCATTACGTTAGAAGAAACGTAATACGTTTGACGCTTCCCCCCCCCGATATGAGGGGAGGAGAAAGGGCGACCCTTTGAAACTTGGAGATTTTTCTACAATTTCTCCCTCTTCTCGAATCCTCGCCTCTCCTTTTCTGTCTCGCGCGTCTGCAACGCCCGAGAATATTTGCGGAGCGTGTTGGAGCGGATAAAACTAAGTGCGGAGGTGGAGGGAAACGCTTAGCCGAGGCAAGATACCGAGATTAAGCGGTGTAGAGCGGGCGTTTAGGGGGCCGATTTGATCGCGACCTCGTAACTTGCGTATCAAGCGGCGCGACTCGGTAATTAGCCGACCGACGTCTTAATGCGTATAATATCGAGAATTAAGCGGCGCAGAACCCGTAATTAACAGGTATGCGCAGGGATTCGTGGCGTGGATTAAGTAGTACGTGTCAATAATTAGCGGCAAGATAATTGCCGCTCACGGATACCGAGGATACCGTGGAGTGTCTGTCGAAAATTGTCCCTGTTACCCTGTGATTTCTTTGATTTGTTAAATTTCTTAAGTTTCTTAAGACAAACGGGAAGATCTTGTTGTGGAATAATTCGAACAGATTTATTCCTTCGCGGAGACTCTCTCTCTCTCTCTCTTATTCTCGATAGATGGAGAATACTGAAAGAGATTAGAGAATTATAAATTTTGATTTATCTTAATTTAATTTCGTTTATAACTATAACTATAACTTAACTCGATATTTAACCAAATTTTTATTATTACGAAATCAAAATTGTTTTTTTTGTAATTTTGCGTTTCACTCACGTTCCGTGGAATATCGAAGAGAAAAATCGAAACGTTTAATATAGAAATTGACGGGGGAGCTTCTCTTTTCTTTCATACACGAGGCTATCCTTATTCTATTCTTCTTCCTTTCTTCGAGGACGGAATATCGAAAAAGATGCGACCTGGGCCACCATCTGATGTCTATCATTCCTCCAATCGATTTTTGTCCGATTTCAAAGTAGAAAAATGAATAGAAATATACAAGAGGGTGATAGAAGAAGGGTAGGCCTCGAATCCTCCATTCTGTTCTTTCTGTCGTCGATGAAATATGATTACGGATAGGGGCGTTGCTTTATTGATATTCGAGCATGTTCCACTAGACACTTCGTGATATTCGACACGACGAGGACATGCTTTTTTACAAAATGGCCGGATCGATTTAACGCATTTCGTACAAAGATCTTTTTTTTTTTTTTTTTTCGTGAAATACTGAGTCTGAATGCATTTCTAAATTATATATATATATATATATATAGAGTAGTGGTGACGAAATTTTTTTATATACGTGGGTTAAAAATTTATAAATAATATTTATTGAATCGATAATTTTTAATAAAATAGTTTTTTTCGAATAAAATTAGAAAGATTTTATTTGTACGTGTTATTAACGATTATTTGTAAAATTTGTAAAATGAAATCATCGAGGAATGGTTCACGTGCCAGTGAAAATTCGTACGTGCCATTTCTGTTTTTTTTTTTTTATTTCGTTTTAACGGTATTTAATTTTTAATCATATAAAAACAATATTGATACGATATCGATACATGCAACCGCGTTTTTTCAGAGAGATATCCGTGTTAATACGAAATATAATATAATATATGCAAGTGATTGATTAATGTTTAAATACAATAATAAGTACAAATACTTTCCGTATATAAACTTTATGTATTCAACAACGAATTTCTGTTTATAATTGAAGAGTCGTTTTCGTTATTATCTTGTTTACAAAAAATATTTGATAAAATTCAAGAATATGAATATGCTTAATTAAAGAAGGAGAATAAAGTGTTGGACGATAAATGGACCAAAAAAATGGCCGCGTGCGATACAATCAACGCGTAATTACGAAAACATTTGGCGAAAAACTTAATAAAAAGCTCGCCAAGGGTGAAAAATAGAGCGAAAATGTAACAAGTAGCGTTTGAAAAAAAAATAAACTGTATAATAATTGCAGATTACGTAAGAGTCGGTGCAGTTACGAAATTACTGCGCTTCAATTAATTTGAAGCGAGATATCGTGGCGGAAGGCGCGTTTACTTTGTTTCATCAACACCGGTTATTCTTTTACTCACTTTTTAATCAATTCCAAGACAACCGATTTAATTCCATTCAGCTCTTTCCTCTCAACGAATTATAATTAGTCGAAGGGATGAAATTCAATCGGGCGAATGGATTCAATCAATTCTGAACTCGGTTTATTGAAACTGTTTTCTCGGAAATATTTTCTAGGAAGTTCCGAGAACACGTTTCGATCGAGATGTACAATTTAAATTTTGCGATTATTGTATTATAGAATTGAACCTCCGCTTTTTTCGTTAATTATTTAATTTTTATTGAAAATTATTGAACATTTTTTTTTTAATCGATGCAAAGTGTTCGTATTGAAAATTCGTAAATGTATTTTTCAGAGGAGATTAAAGTTGTAAGAATATATGAAATATAGGGAGAATGAAATATTGTAAAGAATAGAAATTGAAATTAAAATTTCGAAACTTTTAATTTGACTTTATAATATATATTTTATTTTTTAAAAAATAAAATGGTAGAGGAGGAAAATTAGAAAAAATAAGGTATGAAAATATGTATAATTTAATTAAAATGTGTATTTTAATTCTTAGAAGGAATAAGTTTAACGAAACAAAAATATTTTCGAAATAACAATATTCTGTTTACCTGGTTAATACTTTTTTGACACTGAACTACAAAGTTCTCATTGCGAAATAATTTCATTACATCATCCTTGGGGAATATCAAACAATCCTTCCACGATTGTCAAACGATTCATTCGCGTGAATCATGGCCTCGAGCATTTCGCGCAAAATAATTCCATGCCATCATGCTCCATTCGAATACGTTTGCACGCATTTCTCTCTTGTATCCATTTTTAAAGGAATTAAGATTTTAATTTCATGTATTAAAAAAAAGAGAAAATTTTTGATATTATCGTTCTTTTTTTTGACAAATCGTCAAAATTTTTATTCGAATTTATTCGGATTATATTTGTAGAATTAATTAATAATATAATTAAAAAGATGTATTATTCTTATGAATAATTAATTAGCTATTGATTAATTTTTTGAATATTTTCTTCATTATGGAGATACAAATTGTGAAATTTGTGTAATTAATATAATTTAATGTAATATCTCGAATAGAATTCGCACAGTTCGTTTGCATGATGATTAAAAATTGGAGGGATTTTTATTAATAATTCTAAATTGCCAATTTCTTCGATGTAATCCTTCGTAATGAAGAAACAAATCGTAAAATATAATTGATATTTATTAATATCTCGAAGAAAAAAGTGAACAGAATAGGATATATTTACTCTTCTCATAAATAATTCAAATTTGATCATTAACTTTTATCAGCTTTATTAATATCATTCATCAAATATATTTGATTATTGGTATTATAATATCTCAAACAGAATTTACAATCGCATTTACACGATAATGAAACAGAACGAGAAATATTTATCACTTTTATGAATAATTCAGTATTGGCCATTAGTTAATGGAACAATGCTTCCTTTTTTTCAGAATTATAAACGCGTGATACGACAAGCATCCCGAGGATTAGAATTACATACCAAGGAATGTTCTGTAGACGTCTATAACGATAAAAACAGGTTAGTGGGAACCCTTACCATAAACCCATTGAGGAATTCACGATCGCGTTTCCCTCTTTGAACCGCGTCGTTATCTTTCTCTCTCCCCGTGACTTTTGTTCCCCTCGTGTCTCCTCCCCTCCCATCACAATCTAAACGTCCAATAAAAATCCCTAAAAGAACAAACTTAAGACGACACTTGAAAAAACCATTCCATTCAACAGTTGTTCGCAAAAATTCGAGTACCATTTAAAACAATTTTGGTATTCGATATATTTTGATTTGAACTACATTTGACTGTACATTTGCGTACAGGTCAATCTTCCGTTCGATGAATGAATTAATTGACCTGAAATTGTTGAAACAAACGATTAACTCAGCGGTCTGGTTTGTTTGACGTGTCGGTAAACGCAATAAATTTCTCTAAACGAATTAAAAAAGAATGACGTGCATGGTTCTGGATTAATGGAGCGTTGACGCGGCTATAATCTGATCACAATGTATCAGAAATAAAAAAAAAAATTTGAAATAACAGGAGGAGATGCAAAAATAAACTTTATTCCTCCTTTCTATATTAACTACGACATTTTGATTAATGTCGATTACAATTAATTAATCATCGATTTTAATTAATCAAAATATTACACAAATAAAAAGAAAGAATTAGAGATCAGATAGAATGTTCCCGCTTGATTAAATTTCACCATAGATTCACCATAAACTTGATCCAACCAACAATCCCCTGATACAACAACCTTTCCCTACATCCAATACATCCAAACTCACCCTCTTCTCCACATTTTATCCTTGAAACACCGATCATAAAAGGTTCCTTTCCCCAAAGAATGAAATTCTTTCTCTCCCTTTCTCTCTCTCTCTCTTTCAAGCCTTCTCCATAAACTTCTTTCCTTCTACAGGGAGATCCTCGAACATAATTCAGCTGCGGTTTGTCCGATGGTTTCGAGGCCTCTCGACCTCGAAGCGCTCGTTCATCTCGCAGCTCGTAGTTGCACGAAAAGCCGAGATGACATCTCGCGTATCAACGAGGCCGGTCGTAGCCACGGCGTCACGCTGTTTGTCATATCGCGGGAAACGTGTGCATAAACGGGTGTCGTGGCGGCAGCCAGAAGCGCACCGAATCGATAATATCAGCTGGGAGAGAGGGAGAGGGAGAGGGAGAGAGGGAGAGAGGAGGAATATGCCGGGCAATGGGGCCGTGGCACGCGATTTTATCGCGTCAAACGAGCACTTTGGTGATTAACGCTGGCCTTGGTTGAAGGGCAGGTGTTGGATCGTGAAGATGAGTGTTTGGAGACGATTCCCGGCCAAATTATAGGGTTTGTTGCTCGCCAATGGCGGATGATTTGAGAGATCCCTAAAATGGATAGTCGTTGGTTACGGTGGTGATGTTGATGCTCTTGGAGAATATACGATGTTGCGGAATTTGGATCATTGTTGCGAGATTATTATTTTGCAATGGAATGGAATCTCACGATGATGAAATCGAATATCGAGATAAGGATTGTAATGTAATCGATGATAATGGAAATACACTCGGGACGAGAAATTTCAACGAACAAATTTTTGTAGTAGATTTAAAAAAAAAAATAAATAAAATTATATTTGCGATATAATTATCAAACGAAATCGTGAAATTGAAACGAAAATGTTACAACTGACATTGAAATAATCGGATGATTGAATTGCAATAGTGTTCTTTCGCGTTCGAATTTATTGCAGAAATTTTAATGAGATTTTATGAATATTCATCATCTGAACGAAGGAAAGAAGCACACGAGTAATCGACAATTAATTACGAAGACGTAACAGGTGAGAAATTTCGACGAAATTGACAAAATGTTTTTCCCTTTATTTGCAAACCGGATTATTTTCGATATAAAACATTTCAAAAAGTTTATAATATTTGGAGAGACACGGGGCAGGTTAAGTCGGTCACGAGATATAATGGTATAGTCGATGAATTTTCGAAAAGTGGATTTACGTGTTTCGACAGAAATTATTCAACGTGTCAGAAACCACGAGGGGAATCGCGGAAAAATGACAGGTACGTGTTTTCCAAAACCGGTTCCAAACGGTTCGCGTATCGGCGGGATATAATACAATTAATCGAATCGCAATGAATCTTCATTGTGTATCGAAACGAAAATCGGAAATTTTAAGAGCGATTATCAGTCGAGTTTCAGGTATAAGCGTTGAAACTCGATATGGTTCGGTATCGGTTGTTATCGAATTTATCGTGAAATTTATAATCTATAGAAAAATCGAAATACGAATTGTATAACGTTGTTGACCATTGACGTTGATATTTTCGATTTCATTCTTTCGAAATGATAGCTCGATACGTAGGCGGAGTTTAATTCCCTCGTAAAATGGAGGATTTCCATAAATTTTTTTCTGATCCCTCTGTTTATTCAACCTGTACCACGATAAAACAAGATCGTTCCGATATATAAATTACGCCCAATCCACCGTTATTCTATTACGTTCCATCATTGCGATTGGCTCTTTAAAAAGGGTGAAATTTGATGTATCACGTATTCGTTATCGATATTAGTAATTCAGTTTGGGATAAATGGGATTGGACTGGAAATTTCATCCGTAAATAGGTCAACTTTATTTATTTATTAACTATATATATATATATATACATATATATCGAATATTAAAATATTTGAAATATAGGAATTTTTGGAAAATTGGATTGATATTATTACGAAAATTTTTGCTAATTTTTTATTTTCATTTCTTTTTTCGAACGAAAAACGAGATACATTTTCATTTACGGAAAAAACGAACAACATTTTTAGCTAAACGCGCGCGGTTATATTTTAGATAATATTATCGCGATTAGAAGAATTTTATCCTTTGCCGGGGAAATTTTGCCAAAAGGTTTAACGAAGCGTCGTCACCGATACGGGAAATAAGCAAACGACAATTCGTTTGAAACGGACACAAGAGAGTACACGAAGTTCCCTCCGCCAAAGTAAATTGATTCTCCAATTTGCACAGTATACTAAGTCTAACTGTTTTCTAACAAATTTCCGTATCGTGCCTTTTGAAACGCCATTGACGAACAATGAAATCATTTCCTAGTAATAGTTTTTCATTAAATTTAAAGCATATATTTTTTCAAAAACATATTTTATTTAAAAAATAATTGTCATAAACCCGATCTACTAATTCATAGAAGTCACGTCACGTTTTCGTATTACTATTGTATCACTATGATACAAGTTTCAAGCATAACTTTCAAAACGTTTTCATATTTGAAAATATTATTTTAATGGATGTGTCCAAATCCATTTTCTTCCAACAAACGAAATAATCAATTATACAATTCGTATTGAAAAAATTCGCAGAACGACTCGTCACTCAATTTTTTTTACTTACTCGTTACGTTAATTAAAACCTTATTTATTTTCATTTTCATCATCGATATCAATCGAGAACACTCGTATCTATATAATGTGCAATAACACGAGAACTATCCTTGCATATATTGTTCGCGCTCACGAAAAAAATCGCACCTCCGGTATATGATCGAATGGTAGGGGCGGAATAAATCGTGTAGTGAAATTGAATCACGGTGAATTGGACGCGGAGCGGATCGAGGACGACACGCGAGCGTGTAGAAGCCGGTTTACTCGGATATGAGCAATAACACCGCATTTCCATGGCGCGCTTCCATTCTGAGCAAGCTTTGCTATCATTTTAAATCGGATTTCGCGTATCCACGGCCATGTCGCGGAAAGGGAGCGCAAATATCATTCGAGGAGGATCGGATTCTCGTGGAGCCATCGTCCGGGGCGGCTTATTTCCCTTTTTATTCCCGCCACGCGCCATTCCTCGCGATAAGCCTGGATCATATGCTTCCCCTCCTCTCCTCCAGATCAACCATGATAATTTTACGACTTTCTTCACTTCTACAAGTCCCGCGGGGGACGATGTGAAAGAGGAAGGCACTCGACAAGCGGAAAGCGATGATTAAAAATTGGTGGATGATGAAGAAATTGATTGAAGAAAGATGGAGAGGATTTTTTAATTTTTGAATAAATATCAAATGTCTTAGGTAAGTTAAAGTTAAAGTTAAAGTGCATTTGTAGTGAATATCAGTATCGTTGAAATTGAAAGATATTAATTTTTGCAAGAATTTTGCGGTTGATATTGAAATTAATTCTGAAGAATTTTTTATTTTCAGAAACGTATTAGATAATAGTTTCTTTTATTACAGTCAATAGCGTTTGGATTTAAAACAGAGATATTTAAGTAGCTTATCATTTAAATATATCGTTTCCATGACGTTTAAAACTTGACAATTTCGAGTTTCGCATTGTATGAGTATTAACGAGCGGAGTGGAAGGAAAATTTGGTTAGCGGGAGTGGAAAGGAAACTACGGGAAACTTCTTGTCCCGTTCTGAATAGTTACCGTGATTGTACGTACGTACGTGGATTCTCCCTCCTTCTCGCAATTATAAATTTCTTTCTCACAATATCAAATAGAATCGGATGATTTCCATAGATTGCGAAACTCGCTAAGATAATTAGAAGGAAGGATTTAATCCGAAACGGGTGTATCGATCGTATCTTCGAGTTCCTTTGTTACAACGTCGATCGGTGAAAAAGAACTTAAAGTGAATTAAATTTGCATTCGTTTGGAAAAAAGAAATCTCGTCTTTTTGCGGATTACCATTTACTAGCGTTCGCTTTAAACAAGAAAGAACTTTAAACGTTATCCCAATTACCTCGATTTACAAGAAAATTTCTCGTAATAAGATATAAATTTCATGTAAAATAATTTTTTTTGCACTATATATGTATATGAAAAAGAAAATTAATTATATGGATATTGAATAAGAATGTGTACGTTATTTTCTTACGAGGTTTTATAAAGCGTGAGATTTTTACGACGGAAAGAGAATTTTATAAAGAAAAATATTGGGAGAGAAATCAAATCCGTTGAGAAAATTCTTGGCGATATTTGAAATTTGCATATTCGATTATTAAGGAGACGCGTGGGTGGTACGATTGAATATAAATTTTTCTTTTTAGAATTCGTGTTACAATCTCACTATAGTTATATACTATAACTTTAATTTCGTTTCAATTTGAAAAATTAAGAAAAAACGATAAATTTAAAAACTACAAATTTTTAAAAAATACATTGAAATGTATCCGAGTATATTCGACGACAATAAACATACAATTAATCACGCAAGTAATAAAATTCTTGGAACTCGAACGATTTTAAAATCTATCCAAAGAAATATCAACAAACGTCGACACGCGCGATGTCAACACACCGAATTTCTTCGCAATAACCTCAGTTCACCGCGAGCCTTCGTTCGACGCGTATTAAATTTTACGTCGCTCGTAATCGTATTTCGATTAATTTCGCATTAGAATTTTTATCGTGGGTAGATAAAAAAACGAAGCGCGATTCTGTGTTTCGTATGCAATAACGAATAAGATATATAATTCGATATGGTTCTTTTCTTCGGTAAAAGAATATTTTTTACATTCATACGTGTTGTTTGAACTTGTTTGTTAATTTGTTTATCGATAGCACGTCTTTCGGAGTACACGCGATTGGCTAGTATTTCTTAATTAATAACTCGAGTTAAGAAAATCGAAACGAAAGTTTTTCCAAAGTTTTCGAAAATATCGCTTGAAATTGGAAAGAAATTTCGAATTAACCGATGTTTCCATGTGTTTTTAGGACCCGCCCGCGTCCAAATTGGTTCTCTTCTTACCTGTAAACCGACGTACCGAGGTCCTCGAGGTACCAAAGCACAAGGTGCATCGAATCTCCTTCCTATGTAGTTGATATGTCGCATGGAAGGTACGTAGAATCACCGACCAATTACCTTAATTCTCCGTTTATAATTAAAAAAATTTCGCTTGCAGGGATACAAGGAGTCACTTCAAAAGAAGAAAAAAAAGAACAAAATAAAAGTTAAACCCGGCGAATAAAAGATTCCATTGCACGCAAACGTTGCCCCCTCCCTCCCTCGATTGAATAATAAACATTTTTATCGCCACGCAAGTCGCGTTCGCGTTATTGTTAAAAGGCTAGAATAAATCGTCGTCGAACGAGATATACTCCCCGCACATATAACAACCGTGCTCCAGATTCGAACTTATGTATTTGCCCGGTTTCATTTAGCCAAGTAAATCCCCGGTATTCGAACGTTTACGCCGACATTAATAGTTTTCGCTAATGCTGCATTCGTGATATTCCGTATATATCCACGGCCAACGATTTGATATTCGATCTTACTCGCGGGGGAGGGGGCGAATACGAACGTTATTACTATTAAATTACTAGCCGTGCTCGAAAAACTCTCGATACTCGTGAGTATCCGCGAGATCGATATATCGGCCGATATAATGGCGGCAACATGTCCGGCTTTATTATGTAATGAATATTTAATAACATTCGAATATCGAAGGGAGCACGGTGTTGCGCCACCCGTGTATCGGATAGGGGTTGGAGAGCGCAGATTTCCAGAACGATTTAATTAAGCGATCTCCTATCTCGGTCTACTTTCACATAAATTATCGTTGCCGAATTTTCTCGTTAATCCATAATAAATAGCGCGCGGGAAACAAATAACGGTATTTTCCTCGATTAGCCTCGAGTGTTGCGGCCAACGCGTTTCATTAGCCGACGAATTTTCGGATGGAAACAGGCTCGAACAGGGGAAGGGAGGATTCCGTGATTTTTACCCTGCATTGATATTCTTTCTATTCGTTGTTTGTCTCCTTTCTTCGTCGGAATTTTGATTGAATTTATCGATTATGTTTCGAAAAGAGAAAAAACGTCCCACGAATATTTTATAATAACGTTTCTTATGATAAACGATCTTTTTAGTCCTCCATATTTATAAATATATATATATAAACTCGTTTCGCTTGAAATAAATTAACTCTCGAATCACAAACTACTTCATCGTTCGCATCTTCTTGGAATTAATGGACGAACATCAGCCGTAGAATCTTGAGACTCGAGCCAGAGAGAAGTGGTCGAATTGGACGCTCGGATACGTTTGACGTATTGTTGACCGCTTAATTAGAGGAATAATTGAACTGTCGAATATAATCAGAAACTGGAGGATGGGGGGAGGGGGCACAGAAACCGGTTATTATTTCGGAAATTACGGGACCGGAAGTTTTAATTGGTTAATTACGATATACCGTGGGACGGATCCCGGTTTAGGGATCGAACGAACGTTGCCCACCATTGTACACGAGTACAATATCGATCCGAGTCCTCCTCTCTCTCCGGCATTCCTCGATGCCAATCCGACCGTGCAACCGTTCCCACCGAGCACGGCTCATTTTTTCCTCGAATGAAACTAATTTTGCGGGACGTTGGCGCTCAAACTTCCACCCGTACCTCCGTCCAAGACAGTTTTTCCTCGTGGCTATACGCCACGCCACTTCCGCTCTCTCTCTCTCTCTGTTCTTCTCTCTTCCTTCCTCTCTTTCTCTCCGTTATTTCCAAAGGTTATAAGAAATGGCCATGAAAAAGACGTTAAGGGATGGTTATTATCCGTTACCATTGTTGTGTCTGTTATTTCGCGGTTATATCTCGAGCCTCGTCTCAAGTAATTTCAACGGAGCGGAGTGAAAATGTTTAAGCATTGAGGAAACGATGAGATTTTTTTTTGGAATGAGTTTGGTGGAAAGAGGGAGTCAAGTGTTATTAAAAAGAGTCTTCGATTCGATTTTTACACAAGCGTGAAATCGTTCAAAAAAGTTAACTTAGATTCTGTGATTGCGAAGAATTATTATCGAAAAAAGAAGAAGAAGGATGAAAAATATAAAAAATTGCTCTGAGAATTTTTAAATATTCCTTTCCGATCTTTTTTTAACTGAGAGTAATAAAAAGAAGAAAAAAAAAAAAGGGGAAGAGATTCTACGTGCTTATGGACGAATGATTTACGTAGAATCTGCAATTAACGAAGGGTCAGAGAATGTCGTCGAGGGTTGAGAGTACAGAGAAAGGAAGAAAAATAGCGTTTTCAAAGAATTAAGAGTAAGAGCTCTGACAATGAAAGCTTCGTATATTCTCACCGATTTTAATGAAAGCAGCGTAGCATCATCATAATTGCAGCTGCACATATTGCACTGTTCTTCTTCTGTAAGAATAATACCCAAACGAGCAAACTGGAGCTCCACGTACCGGAAATCCACGCACCATAAATCGGTAAAATAACTGCGATGTTTTACTCCCCGATGTAATTATCATTTATCGCCTCGTATTAGCGTTACGCGAAATCAAAACTTTGGTACGACAAACCGACGTTTATGCAACATAATGTCCGTAATGAACATTGCACGACGTTGCGAACATCCGTGCTAAAATAAATTTTCATTCGATCTCGCCCGAAAATTTGGGAAAATTTTGAGACAGATAACGCTGGACGATGGAATGCAATTTTCAGATTCTTGTTCCATCCCTGTTACTTAAACTTAACAACTAACGTACCAACTTGATATTCCATGGACAACAGACGCTCAATACGATATTTATCTCTCGTTTTCGGATTTATCCTCCGCGATACTGGTGATGCATTTTTAAAGTAACTTCTCTATATCACGCCCTCCCTCCCGTGTTTGATGCCTCAACTCGCGTAAAACGTCCGCGTTTCGCAATATTTTATTATGCGAATTTCTCGAGCATGCTTATTCTCGAGTATCGCGACTCGAACGAAGAAGATCGAAATATTTTTAGCAAGTCGAGGGAAGCTGGCTGGCTTTCCTCGAATCGTTCATCTCGCGTTTTAATACCCGTGTCTGTATCTTCGTCGCGTGGAAAACGAAATCACGCGATTCAATTCGTGAAATACGAAACAACCGATCGGAGAATATTTTCAATATTTTAAGGAGGCGTTATATAAAGGAAGCGAGAATTAAAAATTTTGGAGGCAAAGAAAAGGGGAGGGAAGGATGCGTCATAGATTTTGAGAATTCGAGGATATATCGAGAATTCATTCGATTCGTCTTCCAATCATCCTGGGAGAGGCGATTCATTCTGCTGATCCTCTCGAGCGATTCTGTCGGATAGATTCCTATATTCTTCGGCTTGAATATCCCTCCTATTCGGGATCTAATAGTTCCTTAACCCCTTGTTCGAATCGCTGAAACGGGATTATTCGGGAACGGGGTCGCTATTCAGAGAAGGTATAAAATACAGAGGGTGGTAAATCACGTTTTACGTCCGTCCCCCGCGAAGCCGTGTGAAACCGTGAGACATTTCGAGTTAAATAGTATTCTCTGTTAATCAACATATATTTTCGCAATGAATGGCATTGTCTTTCGTGATATTTATTCGCAAAGATTTTGGAGAGAATTTTGGAAGGAGAGGGAGACTTTCCCCAAAGGTTCTTTATATTTGCGACCTATTGTAATTATCATTGTGTGTTATTCTTTCTTCTTTTTTTTTATTATTTGAAACAATATTTAGTAGGAACGAAATATAAAGAAAAATAATATTAAATTTTTCTCAAATATTTCGAAACACTTATACATATATATATATTAGATAGAAGATCCTAATTAAGAAGGACAAATTACGATCTTTTTCCCGGAAAACTTCTTAATTGTGAAGAATTTTTCTTCTTCCAAGAGGAGTACTAACTTTTTCCAAGATAAATCTGAGAAAACGTTAAATATGAGGGGGAAAAAAAATCTCTCTCTTTCTCGTTAATCGATTTCGATCGAACGTTTCCGCCCATTCGGTACCTCGAAGATAAATATTTTTCTTTCGTGAGATATAGAGCTGGGGAGGACGAGGAGAGACAAAGAGAGAGAGAGAGAGAGAGAGATCGTGTTCTCAGGTGCTCTCCACAAACTCCTTTGTGCAGAAATGTCCCTTTGTTCTCGTATTCGTACGATGCAACGAAGTTCAAAAGGGGGATTCTCGCAATTCGCCGTGCAATTCATTGTGCCTGGAATAATCCCGTTGCGAAGACGCTCCGATTCACTCGCCACCACTCCTCCTGGCTTCCCGTTGATACGGAATTTATATTTCATGCGCCGTTGTCCGCGGTTTCGATGTTTCATCGGCATCCATTAATCCTCGAATTCAGTTGGCCGCGATTGTTTTGAGCGTACACCACGCGACATGCTTTATGAGTCTATTTTTCCTCGTTGGGAATATTCGTGGAAACTAGGAACATCAAGTTTCAAGAACTTCTCTCTCGAAAGATAAAAGATGCAAAGAATGATGGAAGAAGATGAATGAGAGAAAGAATGAGAGAGAGAGAGAGAGAGACAGATTTGTATATTTACGAGAAGAAATTCCCATCGCTGTGATTTCTACCACTTACAAACACTTCTTTGTTTTCTTCGATTTTTTGAAGTATTTTTAATGCTTCAAAAGCTTCGCTATTCTCCCTTTCTCTTTGAACCAATAACAAATTTACATTGCACTTCTCTGTTTGAGAATTTAGAAAATCTACATCCCACCATGTGTGCGAAGAAGCTGTATGTATATATATTTTAAATAAGAATTCTGGTCGTTTTTCCTCTCTCTCGTTTTTTTTTTTTTTTTTTTTTTTGAGAAGTGTACATATTCATTCTTTGTTCTCACCGTGGAGGGAAATTTTTGGAGCTATTTTAAAAGATTTAAAAAATCTCAGTTTCACGGAGAAAGGATATGAACTTTTTTTCTCTCTCTCTTTTTTCTCTGTTTGATATTTTTATATAAGACCAATTTCACACACGATTTTATGAAAATAGCTGCAAGAATGTAGAAGAACTACTGAATGAAAATACTTGAAAATATATATATACATATATATATGCACAACACAGAGGAGAAGAGAATTTTCTTGATGCTCCATAGTTTTTTTTCTTCAACCATTTTCTTTTTTTGTTTAAAAACAAAGAGAATATTTCAGAAATTTTTCACTACACAAATATTACACTTTTCCCCTAGTATCGTAGTTGCGAAAAATCCACTAAAAACTGGAGGAAAAATTTCATAAAATTTACGAAGAATCGAACCTAAGTCCAACACCGTGGCAAGCGAGAACTCTATCTACTACTCCACTAACGCCATACGTATTTTCGACTTTCGTTTTCCCTACATAAGCTATACGTGCACGGAATAACTCGGCAAATAACGTCTCATGTTCAACTTGTAACGCACGTATACCACTAACCCTGGAAAAACAGATGTAGGCGATAAAACGAAACTAACAACGAGACAGAATATTCGGTGAAATTCCATGTTCCGAAGGTTTCACCACGTTTCACGCAACACGTCCGCACGCTTGCGTTCAGCTTCGTCGAGATTACGTTTCTAACTTTCTTACGTGGATTTCGCCACGATATAGAGCCACAGTTGCAATCTTCTTACTCCTCCATTCTTTTTTTCTCTCCTTTTTTTTTCTCTTCTAAAAAAAAGTTATTATGGGCAAAAGTTATTATAGTTGGAAAGCGGGTACGTGGCAACGGTATTAACGGGATTTCCACTCGTAATTAGTCGAGAGTTTTCGTTGCTTCCGTGAAAACACGGAACTGTTGACCGTATTGAATGCGTGCATACGAGGCATCTCTCGTATATAGGTGACAAAGCATTGGAGAGGTAGGCGAGGTATGAAAATGCAGCCAGAGAAAAGCCGATTCTAAGCCAATACCGGTGTCGTGTCCATGGAAACGGCTGCTTCCTGTTTCGCTCCGCGTTTCCTCTACTCCTTCTACGTTAAGCCCCATTCACACCGCTACCCGATGATTCACTGGCAGTGGCGCTGGTGTCGTGTTAATAAGCTCACCCTTAAATATGCAACCTGACGTGCCATCGCTTCGTATCTCGTTATACGATCTCGACCGAAACGTTGCGTTCGCACTGGTATGGAACCAGTTGAATTTTCGTGCAACGTTGGCAAAGATATATATTTTATATGTAAAATGGATATTTTAGGATGCCGTTATTTTCGTTTATTACACGATATCTTTCTAGAATTTATTTCGTTCTTCTAAATAATAGTCGAGATGAATTGTATTCCAACTTTATAAAACTTTATATTTTTCCAAACTTTAGATTTCTTTGGCCAACACGTAATTTTTTTTTTATTTTTCATTTCATTAATACTGTAATTAATTGTTGCAGGGACCAGGAGACGCTTAACGAGAAAATAAACGCGTTATCGCAAAAATTAGAAAGAAATGGAGCAAATTAATTTTAATAAGAATTGAATTACACTGTGTGTATTTTTCAACCATTTTGACCATTAAAATTGCGCGTGCAAATAACGAAGAGGACTTTCTCTCGGGACAGCCGAGTATAGACACTCGTTAGTTTCTTTGAACGTGGAGAAATTAAGAGACTCAAAAAGTGGCCGAGGGGAAAGAAAATGCGTGCAAAGATGAGGTAGGTCAGGTGAAATTACCATTTAATCCGCGAAGAACGAGTCACGTTTTGAATACCTCGGGGGAAAAAACACGCGTATTCAGATGGTTCGAATGAGAGGCGGAGGAAAAGCATCGAGGTTCCGCTTTAATTATAAAAATTACTCGGACGAATAGAGGTGGAATGAAAAAAAAAAAAAGAAAAAAAAAATATCCGGATATTTTTACAGGAGCATATAGCATCCGCGTGACTGGTTTTATCAACACGTTTAATCGCACGTTTAATTGTTTACATTTTATAGGTATCAATGTATGCACACGCGCATTTTTATTTTATCCGCACGCTGAATATTTGATGTTTGATCTGCCGTTTTTGCTAATTTAACGTTTGATTTCTGCTACGTTTCTTTTTTTTTTTTCCTATTTTAACTCGATGAGATTGGTTGTAGATTTTATCGGCGAATGATAGTTTTGGCACGAATTTACGAAATTAATTGTCAGATTCCTCTTAATCCATTGATTTCGGTGGTTGTTGGGCGAATGTTCAACCGCGAGCAGCTTGGTTTCGAGAGGTTTCAGACTCGTGAAATTGGATCGTGTCTTTGCAACGTGATCGTGATATATAATTAGCGTATGTTCATGATTATGATCTTCCGTGAATAATTAATTTCGCGGAGATGTAAGTAATGTTTATTAATCCTTCTTTCCAAAAAATGATCGGACGATTACGAGAAAATCAATTTTACATCGTAAAATATTTAATTTTCTTAACGAGTAGCCAAAATTTTGAGAGGAAAAAACTTTTGATCTAGAACAGCAATCGTATAGTACAGATTTTTTTGCTGTTATATCACATATATATTGCTGTTATTTGATTTTTAATAGATCACGAAATTTTAGGGAGATTTATAAAAGAATTTTTCATTCATATACACTGAATGAAATCTTAGAAAATGAAAAGATCTTCCCTTATTTCATTATCATATCGAATAAATATTTATAAATTGCAGAATAAAATAAATATTTTCTAAGACGAAATCTTCTTACTTTTACTAAAAATAGTGAATTTCAACTGTGCAATATCACGAAGATGGAATTTTAAGTTGGCATGCGACAAATGTAATATCGTGGAAGTGAATCTTATACGAATATGTACAAAAGAATAACACAAAATAATTTATATAATATAAATTATAAAAAAAAAAAAAAAATATACAAAATTTCAAACGAATCTCTATCCTCATAATCATAGAACACGTACCTCTCTTGACGATGAACGACCGATAATTATCCGCAATATGGAGAGATATCGAATCAAAGCAAACGGAGCATAGTCGTAATGAAAGGGTTAAATTTAGTTCACTCGAACTGTCCTCTGGAACTTATCATTTCCAGAAGCTTCAAGTTTCCACGCCTGTGAATAAAGGTCAGCCCACCACGACCCATTGCGCCCCAAGCAATTTCTCCTGTTATCGACGTTAATAACGTGCAATCTACTGTCTACTGCGAATCGAGTTTCGTTATCGATTTCTCGATATAATAAAATAGGTATAAGTTTATATTTCCCGTATTTTTACAACGCGTTTCACGCTCACCCATAAAAGTATTTGAGGAATGTGTGATGGCGAAAAAGGTGGACCCTGTATATTTTCCGTGTACCGCGAGCTGAAAGAGCAGTTTGTCCTTTTCGCCTTCGCAATAACGCGAAATGAAAGAAGCCAGACGGCGGGGGCGCACAGTTGGAACGGGCGCGGTAAGTGCTCCTTTTTGCGGTGATTCTTCTTCTGGTGTCAAATTTTCTTTCTACTTCCTTCTCTCGAGACACGAATTGAAATTGTCGTGTCGATCGATCGAGATGCGATCAAGGAGATGAGGGTGAAACAAGATATTCGTAATCGAGGAAATATTATTATAATGTTAAATATTTAATTTAACACTCTTGACGTTGAATATTTCGAATTAAAATTAAAATTTTTCGAGGAAAAATTTTGTTAAATATTACATAGAGAGTAAAATAATCGTGAATTGATAAAGAAGAAAGATTGGAAAGATTGGATAAAATTAGATCCTTGGAAAAAAATTTTCTTTCGATCAAAGAATCTTTGCTATAAATGCGATATCGTAAGATTTTCGAAGAGGAGAGAATCGAATAAAATCGTCTCGAGATTTTTGTTAAATATTAATAATACGTAGAGAATAAAATAATATCGTGAATTGATAAAGAAGAAAGATTGGAAAGATTGGATATTCCTTGGAAAAAATTTTTCTTATTCGACCAAAGATTAATTTTTTCCTATAAATGCGCGATATCGTAAAATTTTCGAAGAGGACAGAATCGAATAAAATCGTCTTGAGATTTTAAATATTAATATTACATACAGAGTAAAATAATATCGTGATAAAGAAGAAATATTAGAAAGATTGGATATTTCTTAGAAAAAAAGTTTTCTTATTTGATCAAAGGTCTTTGTTATAAATGCGATATCGTAAGATTTTCGAAGAGGAAAGAATCGAAAATAAACATCTCGAGATCGCACAGAGATTTAACACAGGCGCGATAATACGGCCGATTATTCAACTAATTAAAATCAAACACAGTCGATCGCGAACAATCGACTCGTCGGATTACAATTCGTCTAATTAAATCATCAATTTGTAACGTTATCACACCATTCATCAATCCAGATCGAAACAAACATCGGCCGATTAACTCGTCCCGGAATGCAAGTGGCACCGTTTTGTAAAGGATCAACGAATTTGATCAATATGCAATAAATCAATATCTTGAATGACACACCTCTTACCACATTCGTTCTCACGCGTTATTTTGCCATCCATTCAACGTTCTCGACAAGTCATCGAATGAACGAAGACGAGTTATTATCGTCGCTCGATGAAGGGGTTGGAAAAATATCTTGGCAAACTATTCGACCGACCAATTCAATATTGACGTTTACCGTATAATCGCTTTTAACTTTGTGTCGAGAACAAAGGAGAGGCGTTGAGAGGGAGGCGCTGATCGACCAGATCAGGCCCACGATTCCGCTCGTTGCCAATTCGATCTTAGCCAGATTCACGGCTGCTCGAGCGGAGAAAGATCCAGAGGAGGAGGAGAATATCTCAATATTCGTGGAAATTGTCCTATCTACACGGTGCTTCGAAAGTGAGTAGCTCAATTTTAGTTCATTCTGTATAATCGTGGAAGATATATAAGTCGATCGAGTAGTTGATAGAGAATAATTCAATTTTTAGAAATACATCGAATTTAAGTTAATCAATATATTCGTGTATACTTCTTAAAAAAATAAACTCGTGTATATAATTGAAAATACACAATTGAATTAACATACAATCCATCTCAACTTCAACTTTAAATTTGAAGAAACCATAAATTATTTAATGTACGTATAAATATTTAATTGAAAGACACGTTGTTTCAACGATTAGCCGATTGTCGAGATAAAGCATTTCGAGTTATCGTATCTTAAAGAGCAGCAGCGTTTTTTTTAAAACACCATGTATACATTTTCCCCTTGGGACACCACTTTGAATCTCTCGAATCAGATGCGTTCTGCTACATCTTTTTCGTGTCTCACTTCCTCGAGCGTAGGTCCATTCGATTACATTACCTTTAAGCGCGGCAAGAGGGGAGGGGGAGGGGAGTTTGTCTCTCGTTTTACGATATATCTTGTCACGCGGTTGTTCGCAGACTTTTCGCCCTCTCACGGGGGTTGGTTGGCTCGGAACGCATCGAGTACTTTCGTAGCTAGTTTAATACTAGGTTTACTATCGAAGCTATCTGGTTATCTGGTAGAATGTCTGGAATCAGCGATTCTTGTTGTGGAGAAGAATTGCTTTCCTAAGAGAGAGTCCCTTTGCTCTTTGTAGTTCTTTTTTCTTTCTTCTTTCAGAATAGCTTTTCGTACTTGGTCGATTAGGTTAGGTTAGTTTTAAGTTGTAAGTCGAAGTGTTTTATTATTGTTAGATAGCAATTTTTAATACTTATAGATTTTTAATACTAAAAATATTTTCTGAAATATCGTCATTATTGTTAGTTATTTAATTAATAATATAATCACATTGCTGTATCGTGTATTGATTCTTTTGAATTTTTTTTTAGATGGATGAAAGGGATTGCGAGTTATTTGAATATTACAAAGAGGAAATGGAGAAGTATTTTTATAATTACGTAAAGATTATTCCATGGATTTTTCTTATGTGGAAGAAAAAAATTGAATATCACAGAAAAAAAAAAGAAAGTTTGAATATCACAAAAAGGACGCAAGAAAAATATGGATTAAAAGCTTAAAAGCTTTGAAATTAGTACGTGTTTCACGAACGAAAGGATTTAAAAAGAAAATCAAATTAAAATTTCGTTGCTATGGAAAGTTGCTTATTTAATTTTTTAATTAAGAAGATTATGAGAATTAATTAAAATTAGCAAAGGAATCAGTATAGATTTAACTTTTTTAAAGCGATACCAAATTTTTTCCTGTTGCTGGATTTTCCTAAGATTTTGAGTTTTTTGAATAGCAAAAAACTTTCAAAGATTTCTTTCAAATGCTCGATCGTGATAGGGATGTCTCGTGATTGATGTAGCTTTTTCAAGCACAAGTTTTAGCACAAGTAAGAAGTTCTCAGCGCTTCAAGGATCAAAAATATTCTATAAAATTCTCGGTGAATTTTTTTTCTTCTCCTCCCTCTCGTTTAATCTAGAGGGGCTTTTCATTAAGAAACTTTTTTATTAATCGAAGTCCATTTAATCGAAACTTTGAAATATTTATATCGTATAAACATCGAATTTTTATTAAAAACTTCGTAACAATTCCTAATCAATCGAACGAGTCTAATAAAAAGTTTGAGAGACTTCGAAAACAATTTTCTTGGAAGAATTCTAATAAAATATATTCAAGATCAATTTGATCTTTCTATTTCCCTCTTCATTGAAAATAAACTTTCTTCCTTCCAAGTAAGACACATCCAAGAGAGAGAATTCCAAGAATTCGAATAGAGCAAAACTCGCCTCGAAAAAACCTAATTTCTAAACGAGATTCGAGAATTCGCTCGATTCGCAATCAAGAACTCTAATCACCATCCTATCAAACTTCTTCGAGTACTTCTATTTCCCGAATCCCCCTGTCATCCTCTCGCTACGAACTTTCCTAGATAGACTGTCTCCTTCTCCGCGTTAATTTCGTTCCTCTACGCATCCTCAAACCGAACTCACCCACCCTCCGCTCCATTTCTTCCTCCCTCTCTCTGTTGAAGAACATCCGTCCACGGAATATTTACCCGCGTAATTAATCGATGGCAGAAGAGCGCAGAATGGAAAGGAAGATTACCAGTGGAAAGAAAGTATATTTCATAGATCTCGTTACTCACGGCTAAAATGAAATTACGAGGGCGGGTTTGAAACACGGCACCTCGCCCGGAGATTTTTCTCGCTGGGAAGGCACCAGTTTTAATGCCTGGTGATCAGCGACTCGAAATGGATTTGCGAACGCCGTAAATTCAATGGCCAAAGAGAGAGAGAGAGAGAGGGGGGAGGTTAAGAAGAGAGAGCGATCGTTGTAACGAGCTGGAAAAACTTGGAGAGGAGCGTAAGTTCGGATTATCTGGATGGGTCCAATTTCAATACAATGCTCTCGCCTTTCTTAATGCCCCTTCAACGGCCAACTTTCTCTCGAGTGGAAGAGGGAATGGAAACGCGGAGATTACGGCCGGCATCTTTTTCCGCTCGAAAATACGCGAACGAAAGCGATTACACGGTAATCCGTGCCCTCGTTTAGCTCCTGTTCGATAAAGAACCGGTTATTGGAAGTGTGCAATTTTATCACATGTATATTAAATATTTCTCATCTTATTATATGGGATAATTTTCGATGATAGTTAGATGTGGATATGGTTGGAGAAAGATGAGAAATGATATGTAGAAAGTCGAAACAGATCGAATATTGGAATATCAGGATCGATATTTTTAAAACATTTATATCTTTTCCATATATATTTATATATTCCTATATTCCTATATCCTATAAAGAAAGGAAGAAAAATGGGTAAATTATTTTTTTTTGATGTTTTTTTGATTAATAATTCTTACATGGCTAGAAATATGTAGATTTATAAAGTATGCATCGGGAAATACCTATATAGAATTCGTGAAAATTTTATTTCCTATGGAATGAATTTTTAGAGTGGAACAACGATAGTGAGAGTGCATATCTAAAATTAGAGCGAAATGCCTATGAATTTGTTATTCTATTTACTATTTGATATATTGTCCAAATTCCTCTATCAAATTCCACAGAACGACCATAGATTCTGAAAAATTATTAATAATTCTAATCTTCAGCTAAAATTATTAATCGAATAGATATTTTTAAATCAAAATTATTAGAGGATAAATGTTCTAAAAAAATCTCAATCTCGATTTTTCGAATCAAAAATTGTTTCGATATCGATGTTAAAATTCGAAATCCAACCTCTCTGATTAGAAATTTAAAGGATTATTAAATATTAAGAAATATCTTAATACATAATTCATCTGAATCAAAATTAACAAATTTCAAAATAAATTCTCGATCCCAAAAGCAAAAATTTCATCGATATTAAAGCAAAAACCTCATTCACCTCATCGTTCCACTATTATCATCTTTCACAAGTATTTACACAGCTCGACACCGTTTCATCGTGCCGAATTACGATGGACTGTATCGAAAGTTTAATAACAAACGGGGGCATTCGTCGAGGTGTACACGCATGATCGCGGGCATATTGCACGCGGTACGCACACCGAGGGATTGTGTCGGCCACCTGGACGTCGTCGATGGTTGATCGATCGGCTCGAACGAGAGAGCCCTGGATGGGCGGCCAGCCATCGCGTTTCATTTTACCGCTCGCCGCCGCCACCGCATTTAATTTATTCCCGCGCTTCCGTTTCTCCATCCATCCCCGCCGAATTTCGACGTTGATTCATGTACATGCCCTGTCCGCTTACTCGGTAATCTTGAGCTTTGTCGCTTTGGTCGAGGCTTGATTGAGCCGCTCTTGCCCTTGTAGGCCATGCGATCATGTCCGTGGAAATTGTGCTGTGATCATTTCAAGGGTGGATGGATGGATGGATGAAGGGGATGATAATTGAGATTATTATTATGTAAGAATTATCAATTTTTGTTTGATACCTTGTATATTATGTCGGATAAAATGATACAAGGGGATTAAAAGTTTAATCGAACGAATTTTTACGAAAATAAAAGTATCAGCGTTTTCTAGGGTTCCCTAGAATAGATAAAATCCACTAGGATCTTTTCGTTTTGCAATCACTCGTAGATTCATCAAGTCTTGTAGTTTCGATTAAACGTACGAATAAATTTTTCTCCATTAATTTATCATTATTATATGGAATCGAATAAGTAAATTGAACTCATCGAACTCATCAAAATATTTTTAAATTTACCGAACCGCGAAACACGCGCCAGCCAGTATCATATGTCAATCCCTTAACGATCGAGTGGCTCACTTTTTCGACCAATCCTGTTCACGATTGCTTCGTTATCTGCGCGTAACAACACAGTACGGTTGCCGATTAGACAAACGAGAGCAATATAAGCGGAAACAACGACAAATCGCAGCTTTTTCGACCAGTGTTCGATTCGTTACTCGTTTCGCCGGCCATTTTTGTGCGCGTTCGCGCGCAATACCTTTGCCCAGTGACATCTGACAAATCCTCTTGTGACATTTTGTCGTCATTTTCATCTCGATCCTAAATAAATCCTCCTAAAAAAAAAAAAAAAAAAAAAAATACCTCGACTTCGACTCTTCGGCGTTGTTACCGTCGAATCTTTACCGCTAGTCTCGGCCTTTCCTCTTGTTTCCTCGCTACGAAGAAAGACGAAATTTTCCTTATAAGTTTTCGAGAATATGAAAACTTTTCTCGAACCGTGTCCTTTTTTTTTTTTTTTTTTACACGGACTCGAATAAGTTGGAAAGAAGAAATGCCCGGTTTGGGTGATCCACGTTGATCCAGTAAAAAGTTTGACGGAGAACAGCTGGTACATTCTTGTTCCCTTGACGAGCTCGTGGCATTGTGGATTTGTTTAATCCAACGTGCAGTGTTTTTATCCAAGTTATTTTTCGTTTCTTATTTATTCCACGAGTCGGGAGAAATTTCGGTAAAACTTTTTAATTTTTTCTGCGAATATATATTTTCTTCATTTTAATAAATGATTGTAATAAAGAAAATTTTCAGCTTCCTCTTTCTTAATAATAAAAAAATCGATGTTTCATTCGTTGCGTTTATGCAGGTACAAGGGAATTATATAATTAAATATAAATTTAATTTAGAAATTCCTATGATTAACCAATTGATTATTAGAATTGTTTCAAATAAGATAACAATTTAGAATTAATAAAACTGTTATTATTATGCAAACGAATTTATTATAGATGATCAATTTTGTTTTAAATACGAAAATTTATTTTAAGCAAAAATACAGAATTAGGAGCGGTTCGAATCAGCAGCCAATATTGTTACTGAGAATGTCTCCGACACGTCCAAACTATTACTAGTAGAACAAGACCTAATTGTTTCCGTGTGCCTATTACGAGGGATCTAATTAAGAAACGCCTAATAAACGTCAGACGTATAACAAACACCTGATAACGAGCCAATGTTCGTAATGAGAAGATATTGGGCTATCCTGGTTAATTCCTTCCACGTGTTTATCTTTTTATATCTCATTGTTGCAACATTTTGTTTAGAAATTAAATTTTAGAAATTTAGATATTTAGGAGGATTTTCGATTTGAAAATTTTAAAAAATATTCATCGATATTTTATTATCAAAGTAGAAAGCACCATTAAATTTTTTAATCTCTTTTTAATTCCGATATTCCAAGAATTCCAACCCCAACTTGCTTAATCATCTTTGCACAACGAAATTTCCACTTTGAATCAATTCCCTCGAACTTCCACGCTACTTGAGCGCCAACAAACAAATTACACGTAACATGGTTTATTAATTCAGTAAAGTATCGGCCAGCCACGCAAAGTTCGATCGAACACTTGGCGGAATAATAACACGATCGCCTACAACGAACCTTTATCCGTCGAAAAGCAAACCGAACTGTTTCACCCTAATAAACTTTTCCGCCCGATAGGGAAACCGTTGATTTACGTAAAACGTTCAACTGGAAGCCGGTTAAACCCCGGATGGGATTAGCAAACGAGCGTAAAGCCTGGAAACGAGAGGCAGCCACGATCTCCGCGCTCCTCGTCTCGCGCGATTCAGGATTGAATTCGAAGGTTTCGCAAGGATGTTTCGATATGACAGGGCAAAGTGACCCCCCTTTCGATAAATCTGCGGCTTCTGTGTCAAGTTTATTCGAGAGAAAGGAACAGATCCCCATGTGATGCCTCCAAGTGACGTGTATCGTGATGTTCAGTTTACAGGCAAGCTTTAAGGCTTTGGAATCGAGTCGTTGGATGATGCGAGTGTGCAATGGTACACTCTCTGGTAATAAGTTAGAGAGGACGGTGATTTTCTCTTGAATGATTTGAACAGGCGATATATATTCTGCGAAAGTAGTTTGAGGAAAAAGGATCGAGATGACTTTTAGGTTTGGAAATTAAATGTATGGAATAACGAAGATTTTTTTTCTTTTAAAAAGAAAGTATATTTAATAGATATTTTGATATTATTTTCAAGATTTGGAAATTGTCGAATAAATTAGGTACCAGAGATGTGTGATATCTTTTTGGAGAATTGTCGTGAATACGAGATATTTTTAAGATTGATATCGAGACGGACGAATTTCAAGATCGTTGAATACACAAAGTAACAAAGAGAATTTCATATTTGAGAATTTCTATAGTTTCATCGATCGTGCTTTATTTTTGAGAAATGGTTAGAATTGTGATGGATATATATATGTATATAACGTATCAGATAACGAATGCTTTGAAAGTTAACTGGAATTGAGAATTGAAACAATATCTACTTTTTTTCTTTTTTTTTTTTTGTGAAAGCTTGTCTCCTTTGTCGAACGCTTCTATATTGGACAACGAATATATGTACGTGAAAAAACGTTTGGAGTTTAGATGCGACGGTTTTACGATGTTAAAGGAAAGAACTTACGAATTTCTGCGCTAACAATGGCCGATTCTCGGCTTTGGGAGCGCAGTCAGCGGTCGAATAAATAGATTTAACGATACCACTACATGCCTCGAACAAAGGTATTTTGAAGCTTTATCGTGTGTTAGATATCGTGTGCTGCAGTTTCAACCATGTATCCGTGATACAATACTTTCAATATGAAAGATTTTACCTTCTAATCTCGCGTCAAAGAATACATTTTCCCGATCAGTTTTTAAGTTTCGAAAAATCTTTTTCCTTTTTTGATTCCCTTTAAATTTTAAACCAAATTCGACGAGAAATTATCCTTATCTTAAAATATTTTGAAACATCACATGACAAGTTTGAACTTTTATTTCCAGTATTCAAAAAATTAAAATATTACAAAGTAAAAAGTGGACGCTGTTTTTCACTCCCACTTTTTATATTTTTTAACAAATTTAATATCGAAAATGAAAGAAAAATCAAATAGAAAAAAATGATAGTTTAGGATTTTTTAAAATTTATTTCTTTGTCACAAAACTCTCATAATTCTAAAAAATATACGAGTCACGTTAAAACCAATCAAAAAGAAGAGAGGCTATTATCCAATGAAACATTGCCGCACAGATAAATTAAATTGACCAATCAATAATATAATTTAAAAAAAAAAAAAAAGAAATAAACGAATCACGTCACTGTCCAAGAGACAGAGATTCCAATCCAACGTTAAATTATCATAAAACACGATTCGTATCGTATAAAGCTTCTTTGTCGAACAGGAAGAACAGGAGGATGAAAATAATGGGCCGCCATTATTCAGCATCAAACGCCACCCGACTTAGAATATACTATATCCAACGTGTACTTTGGCCATTCAGCGTTGACACGATATCACCGTCAACGCGTGACACAACATTGAACGCGCATTGACCGTGTAAACCGTAACGGCTGTAAGCCCTAGCTGTAATTCAACGAGACGTTAACCGCGAAAGGTAAGGTTGGAACAAGAGTAACGGGGCAAAATCCCCGGTTTGGAATCCAGCGGATGAACGCCACGTTTAAAGCCAAGGATATTCGTAATAATTCGAAATCGAAATCGGTGTTCTCGTTATTGCGGGATTAATGCCAATATTACGGATGTTCAACGGCAACGCCATATTCGAATATCGGTTAATTGTTACGTGTTACGCGATATTATATGCATATATCGCGTGCAACGAGGGCGTAAACTCCCACTTCTGAGAGATTACGATAAATCCTCGACTATTTCTAATCCTCCTTTGCTTCCTTTGCCTTTACCTTTAATCACACGCTTTCGTTTCGTTCCGTGAATTTCCACTCGTGTTTTCGAGTTTAGATTATTTCCGAATTTCCGCTTGTTTCGTATCATTTTTATTCAATGCAATCTTTATGATCATTTGTCGCTTAACGCTCAAACACGACAAATGCTATCGCGATGAAACGTTTCCGCGAGAATTTTTTTGAAACATTTCAGAATCTACTATACTGTAAAATTTATTAACACGAAAAGCTATTAATTCGGATTAAATCTAGTTGTAATAAATCTTTTAATCCTATCCAATAGAACAACGATCGAAATTTCTTCCCCATGATAATGTTATAATACATAATAAATATACTTGCTTCAAATTTCGTATATATAAAATTGCGAAATAAAAGAAAAACTAAATCCCATTTTCGAAACGATTCAGTTTCATCCTGCGAGAATATTTCACTCGAGTCACGTTTTTGCAACCGATTTCTTCATAATCCAGGGATTAGACAAAACGAAGCCAAAAGGCGATGGCGGGTCGATCGCGCCTTTTCCCGGAAACTTTGCCCTCCGCACGGGTCATCGTAGACCCGTGGTACGAGGAATTCTCTCGTCCACGAGGGAAATTCAATCGTTTCGTTCCCGGCAGTTGGCCGGGAGGAAACTCGTTTCGATTCATTCACGGACCAACTGCCGCGAATTTGGTAACGTCGCGCCTCAGAATGTCACGTCACTATCGACTACCTGTGGATACGTAATTCTTGGACGAAACGAAATTGGCGGCAATTCCGTTTGACGAATTTTTTAAACAGATTTTTAACGCGATTTTCAATCTTTTTCATGTTAGGAAAGTTTCTAGCCTAGCAAAATTTAATCGATGGATGAACAGTTGTGTGAAAGTGTTTGGAAATTTTTTCTAGAAATTGGTTACATGAATAATGCATAGATGAATAAATTTTAAAGAAATTTTCTAGCGATTGGCTTGTTAATTTGTAATTGATATCTTTTTTCCTTTTTTAAATAATTTACTCTATTTCGAGTTAAATTAATATTGGAGAATTTCTTTTTCCCCAACGTTTCGAAGTCAGACAAGTTGAATTAGCACGTGCGAAATTTCTCGAGTATATGGTAACGGGATGGTGTGCATGCTTTGAATAATACCACGATTTGCAACACTAATCGCGCCTTATTCCATTATTCAAAATATCTGCTGACGTTCGATTCTATCCCCAGCGTATCTGTACACCGTGTTCTACAGATGTTTCGTCCAACGAGAATCCCGAATGACAAACGTGCACACGTATTGATGCATCGCTGCACAGTCTACCACCATCTATTCTACCAGCATCCGTTCTATCACCAGTGGAAGTTTGAATTCTATCCATAACTCGAATTGCTTCCGATTATTTTAATTCAAAGCTTTCGAAATCGAATTTCTCAATCTAGAAACTCGAAGTAAGAAAAATGATATCCATTTCTTTAAAAAAATTATAAAGTTTCACTCTCTTATTATTATCTTATTTATCGATCAATAGTTCTTCGAATATTAAATGTTAATAATAATTTCATCTTTTTCAAACTAACAGAATTCTAGTCATCTGAATTTTTTTTAAACTATTATCTCTGGAATATCTGTACGTATTTATTTAAATATATTTATTTAAATATATATTATTAGAAAAAAAAATATCGTCTTACGTCAAATTCGCCAAATTAAAATTCTGCGGACGAGCGAACTAAAATCGACGACGAGGGTGCACGAAGGTTTCGATTAAAACGTTCGCGATTTCAATGATTGTAACTGGGGTTGGAGAGGGCGAGGTCAAGCAGCGCGACGCAAATGGCAGCCGTCGTGGTGGCGACCAACAGGTGTCGCGGCAATTTTTCTCGAAATTTTCCCGCGAATTTTCCCTACTCTTCAACTCTTTCTGCGCCCTTCTACACGCGATTGCTCGGCCGATTGTTTCGCGCCCATGTTATTTCCATCGATGTTGACTTGATCGACGTTTTATTGACGTAAAAAAAAAAAAAAAAAAAGAAAAAAGAAAAAAAAATAGGACGCCGTTAATGATCGAATGCCGGTTGAAAAATCTCGGATCAGGGAACTCGATCTCGGTTCATTCACTTTCACGGATCGCTCTTTTTTCCTTCTCTCTCTCTCTCTCTCTCTCTCTTTCTCTCTCTCTCTCTCTCTTTCTCTCTCTGTCTCTCTCTGTCTCTCTCTGTCTTTTTGGTCCCGTAATTGGATCCCGAACGTTGTTGTTACTCGAGGTATAACGTGGAAAGTTACCAGTGAAATAGATGTTCTTCTCTCTCTCTCTCTCTTTTTTGCGGTGAATGTTTTTTATCCGACGGCTTAATTGCATGTTTTGGATCAATTAGTGCTCTGTGTAATTATTGCGGAACACAGTTTTTTGTTGGTTGTTTCGAAGCAACAAAGTCGTGGATTCGATCTCGTGTAAAATAAACATTTTCATTAAAAATTTTATTTCTGGATTAAATTAATTTCGATATGGATACAAGTGTTGTAATGTTTATCCGTATAATAACAATAATGCGAATCAAAAATTTGATATTTATGCAAAAATTCTAATTGTTATTCATATTCTGATAGTAAGTTAAACATTAAAGTGTATTTAAAAGTTTAAAAAAGTGTACACAGGGGTTGTCGATGTTTATTCGCGAGGCAATCTTCGAACGATTGATTCTACAAGCCTGAACAAAAAAATTGGTATCGTTCATTTTTATCCCTCAATCAAAATAAAAAAATTCTAACTACTTTTTACACAAATATTAAAAAAAAAAAAAACTGTTCCCATTTATATTCTCGCCACAATAGCTCCGTCAAAAAAATTATATCCCAATCTGTCCCAATCAGGGGAATACACTTATCAATCGATAACAGTACAGATCAAACTATTAAAGCGGAAATTAAAAAAAAGAAAATTTCAAAGAAAATTTCCTCACCTCTTTTGTACCCCGCAAATTGACTTCTCGCCAGAAGAATCACAATCTTAACCCACAACCTACAACCATCCTACAACCTCCCATCCTATAAGCATTAACCTTTTTCGAACAACAATGCAATCACATCAAAGCTCCACTCGATTTCCTTCCAAGAATTCCTCCTCTTCTTCTCAAATATCACCACAGGCGTATACACCCTTTCGAGGCTCTCCTTAAAATTTTCTTACCCTCCCTCCCTCTTCCACCCTTCCACCCTTTCTGCACACGTGCCAACACTTTCATTGGCCTTCGCTTGGGGTCTCTCGCTTTTGTTCAGTTTTCCTATCCAAGAAACTCGCATTCGTCCGGGATTACGTACCGGGAAACTGGTGAGTACACAGGAAACGGGGAGGGGGTGAGTCGAATAGCGAAAGTTCACGGGACGTTACCTTAGCTGCTTGGTGGAGACTGTTCGTTAATCTAGTTACAAGACCGTGACTCGAACCTTGCCTATAAATGGATTTGCAGGGGGAGGGAAATTAAGTGGCCTCCTCTCGTTGCGGAGCAAGTTTCTTGGATCGAGAAGAGAAGAATTAATAATTATGGCGGGCGGAGGGAGTGTCTGTGTCTGGTTGAGAATTGTGAACTCGTGCAAAGTTTCTGAAAGGGGTTTCCAATTCTTTGGGAAATTTCGAAGGCGATTCTTGGGATCTGCGTTCAATTGCAATCAATTGCCAATTTCAATTGGTTTGTAAAATTATTCGAGGGTTATGTATATTATTTATTGCGCTTGAATTATTCTGTCAATTGTCTTATTGTAAAGAAATAAATTAGTGTAAAGGTACATTGTAATGAATTATTGTTATAATTTTACGTTTGAAAATTATATTACTTTGCTTTTTATTCGACTTCTTATATTGACTAATAATCTTTTTTGTTTAAGGTTATTCGATCACTGGTCTCCTTTCTTCCAAATGGTTCCACTGCAAATTTATTTTTCTAAAAGGAGGGGAGAGAGAGAAGACTATTTGCAGGGGAAATAAGTTGAGGATGCAATTTAGATAGAAAGTTACACAGTTTGACTGTAGGAGCCATTACACGTTTGATCATCATCGGATGAGTTTTCAATCTCTTCGCTATTGGAAACACGTATGTATTTTATGCGTTAAAATATAGCTTTGCTTTTATATTTTCATTTGCATGCATCATATTATGATCAATTATATGAAATATTTAAATATTCATATTCATTGAGAGTCCGGTGCTGGCTCAAATTTGCAAAAGTGAATATTTTCTATATACATAATTCATTTAAAAATAATAATACTTGTATTCCATTTCATAATATAAATGAAATACACGTGAATTTAGCGAAGGTTAAAAATGAACGATGGATTTTATGGAATTACTAATAATATTTATTTCAATAAATATACATACTGTCATAGATTCCAATTTTAATGGATTTTCAATTTACAAAAAAAAAAAAAGTTAATATTTAGATTTGATTATATATAACTTGATCATTCACGTTTCGATACATGTTATAAATTCGACGATCGTTTAAAAATTAACAGAGCTTAAAAAAGATGATTAGAAAAATTTTAAAAAATATCTTTCGTTTTATTTAAAATTATGGATGATACATTTGAAACAATTAGAAATAAATAGAATGAATATCGGGCAGAGAATCCATTACGCGAATTTCATATTCAAAGTGGAGAATTTCAGGGAACATTAACGTGTCCACATTCTGCCAGCACAATGTTTTTCCATATCCTCGATACGAGGCAAGGATTTTCATCTGGCGCCAGATTGAAAATTGATTTCAACCATTGTTATGCAATTTGGTGTACGTCACGTACAGGGAAAGTATGCATAATTGTCGTTTCCATTGGATGCACGCGAAACCTCTTTCGCGGTATTATATTTCGATTAATCATAAATCCCTTCTTGCCGTCTCTTTTTAAAGCCCTTTCGTAAAAAGATCCTTCTTCTCTCTTGCGTAATTGATCGTGTTTTCTGCCAATACTCGAAAACTTTATTTCTTATCTTGTGTAATTAATAATATTTTATACACGTGTCAAATTTTTTCCCCCCGATGATCAATCAACGCAGATGTTATTTAATCAAAAATCTCAATCGTGAATTTAATCGAAGTTTAATTCAGAGGATATTTTTCAAAAAATACGCTAAGACAAAATTTTTTTCAATTACTCAATCTTTTGCATATGCATATGTATTCAATACGAGCCAGTGTATCATCGATATGCATAGTCGTTTTGATTTCGTTATCTTTTCCGCCATTTTGTAAATATTTTGTATCAAAATATCGATCATCCACCATCGAAAATTTTTTTCAATTTTTTTTGAACACGTTTAGATTAGAACAATATATTTATAATTAGGAATAGAGAATATATAAATAGAAAGTTATCAATCTTTGAATTTAAACGACGAGTTTAAATTCGTTTTCGTTTAAATTAAAAAAAGGTTAATAATAAAGATTAAAAGATTATTCTCCGTTAATGTGGAGAATTTTCTTTTCCTTGACATTTCTATTAAAAAAATTTCTCTCTTCCCATTCTTTGAAAGAGATAAGAAGAAAACTGGTTTTTCTTTTTTTTTCATTCTCGAGGAAAAATCGGAAAGTAAGATGGATATCTTCAAACGACATCGTTGCATCATCATTATAGACAAGAATACAGGTTTTATCCATCACGAAAGGAAAGGCTATTGCTCTTCGTGACGTTTCTCCTATTACTCGTTTGGTGTACAAATTGTTGTACGACGTTTCACGCGACGTTCATTTTAAATATATGATCCTTATTTGGGGATACTGTTTTAAATTGATACATACTCTTGTATGTAACATTGCTACGTTTGTTCCGTGTAATTTTTATTCGACGCAATTTGTATCAATTTGTATATGGAACAACTTTTTTATTAATTTCGATTTTTTTTTTTCATAAAATATAGCTTTACCCTTTAATACGATATAGGATCGATTAGAAGAAAATTATACAAAATTTTTTCTGGAAAACGATTTTATCTGGAAGAATTGATTGAAAATTTAAAAATTTGTAATTGTTTATTAAACTTATTATTTGTTAAAAATGAATTTATTTAATGTAGATAAAAAAAATATTACAATTTTAAAAATACAAAGCTTTTCAAATGCAGTTTTGTTAAAAATTTCGTTAAAAATCTGATTTTCTGTAAATTCTTTAAAAATGTTTACAGCATTTTCGATATTGCAAAATATTTTTTGTCGGCAGAATTTTATTATTCATTCAATTTTTCACATTTTGTCATATTTTTACAAAAATATTTTATTGTATAAAAAATACGCGATTTATATTTTGAATAATATTCTCAATATTCTTAACTTGTATCGAATATGTATATACTTTTTAAAATAAAATACTTTTTAATAATTATATTAAATTTTTCACAATTGTCTCAAATTTAAAATAAACTTCTTCCATTCTTCCATCTTTTTTAAATATTTCAAGCCAAATTTCGATCAGATCAAAATTTCCATTATTGAAAAATGAATATAATGCAAAAATACACAGATAGAAAATAAATGACCAAGTAAATCGGTTTGCAAGTTTTTACAATTCTTTTAACACTTTATACAATTTTCTCAAATTTCCTTAAATATTTTTAAAAATCAAAATTTCAATGGTTGAAAATTGAATTGCAATGCAAAAGCAAACAGAAACCCGATTACCACGAGAATCAACATCCCAATATACTTTGGAAATTTTTCATAATTTTTCCAATCCTTTTCCTCAAATTTCTTCAAATTTCCTCAAATATTTCTAAATTAAATTTCGATAAAATCAAAATTTCAATCGTTGAAAATTGAATCGCAATGCAAAGGCAAACAGAAACCTGATGACCATGGGATTCCGGCCCGCAATTTCGCGCAGAATTTCGCTGAATCGTAGGCGTGGAACGAGGGAAAACAACGCGCGGCTTCGATCGTGCGTACGGCATAAGCGCATTTTCTGCTCGCTCACAGAATCCCTCGAATTGTCTCGTCGTGGAACAGCATACCACCGATGCCTGACGCGAATTCCACGACCGGACGCCAATGAATTCGAAACGTGATCGTAAGAGTGCCTCGAGTGATCGATACCTTCGTGTACAATCTGTTCCAAAAATACGAACAAGCAAGTCATCTTCTAACATTTTGCTCTCGTATCTTATTTAATCTAATTTAATAATAATATGTTTCTTTTTTATAGCAACATTCGAGAAACGGTGACACAACGTATACGTCATAGGAATTTTCTCTTTTTATGGCGGATGATGCATACGGTTGCATCATGAATTTTTCCAAGAAAGATGAAAAATGAAGAGAAGTTTTTTACATATTTGGCTTTTATTTTGCATACGTGTGCAGTGCAAGAATGATGGTCAGCATTCCATTTCAGGTTTCGTTTTTGCTGCAATCTTAGTGTTAATATAATAATAATTAATAGTAACGATCAATTTCGTTATTGTATTAATTTTACTATTGATTTAATATCGATTTGTTTGCATTCTAATATTCTTTGTCATCATTTTTTTTGAAATTTGAATTTTCTAGATTTTAAAATACAGAATAGATTAGAAAGTATAGAATATTTTTAGATTAGAATTAGAATATTCGGGTATTAATTTAATCGAATAAAAATTGTGATTAAATTTCTAGCACGCGAGGTATTTCCTTATAATGACACACACTTGGATATAATGTCCTCTCTTAACGATCATTTTCCCGGGCGCCTAATTTTTGAAAGGCCAATAGGATTTAATAAATCGACTATCAGAGGACTTCCGGCCGGCTGGCTCGTTCACAAGCCTCTGATGGCCCATTGATCTTTCCACGAGTAAAGCATCCTCTTTGGAGATCGTTCTTTTCAGTTTTTTCCGTGGACGCAGCGAAATGTGTAATAAATTTATCTAATTTTCCCTACATTTTCAGTTCGAAAGAAATTACCAATATTACCCTCGTCCAATTTTCATTAAGGTATTTCATTCCAAATTATCCTTCTCGATACCACAAATTGACGGAATATTGGAAATTTTTCTAACATAATAATAAAAATGTTCACATTCGTTTTAAATATTCTTGTTATTGAATTGCAAGAATGTATAAAATTATTATCCTTTTTCTTTTTTAAATACAATTATTATTAATTAATAATTCCAATTATAAAGTACTATTGGCACATCGTATCAAATTATATTATAGTTTGGATATTTAAAGTTATTTTTTTATTTATTTTCGATGCATTTTTCTTTTTTTTTTTTTCATTATAAAATATTATATTTTTCAGACAAAATATTCTGCCCTTATTTTTTTTTATCAATGCGTTTCGAGTAATTTAAAAAATGTGTGTGGGCATAATAATATACAAAAAGCTGGTTGATTCGAGCGTGAGCCACAAGCTCAAGAGGAAACCACGAAGAGGGATGCTAGTAATACTAGCAAATGCATAGTCTCTTATGGATCTTGGGGTCAAGATAGTATTCTCAACATGATCCGGTAGCTTGGTCCATGAAGAGATCCCGCAACCTCTAACTGGTTTCTATTGAGTGTGTAATAACTGGCGGGCTTCCGGTTGCCAACCGGAAGTTTCTCGTTTACTTCGTCTTTCTCTTGGATCCTCTTGATTAATTTACGATTTTTATAGGAAAATGTTAAGGGATAATGAAAATGCTACGTTTAAAATATTTAATTATTATAAAAATTGAAAAAAAAATAACAAGTAATCAAGCTCGAGTTGTGACAAAAAATAAATTTTGGAATTATACGTGAGAAAGAAAGCATATTTTTATGCCAGAGAAAACATCATATAATTTTTATGTTAGCATAAATTTAATCGTTACGACGATCTACGACGTAGAATTTTGTAATAACGTAGTTACTATTTTAAATTGTGAAAGAAAATTAAAAATTTTCAAATTGTTTATAACAATGTTTGATGTGTTCAAGATGTTTAATAGAAATTGGGGAGAGGAAAAAGTAATTAAAAAGTCGAGTTTTTGTTGAATAAAATATATTTTTATTTTATTTTTCAAGAAGATATATATTTTGAAACTTTTGCGTATAATAAAATTTTATAACGAAACGCAGTGACGAAAAATGGATTTTGTTTTATATATTTCGAAGGAAGTTTATAAATTTCAAGCTCATGGAACTTTTACCAAAGCTGTTCTATGTAAGTTGAACTAACTAAGTAAGTTTACTTCAACTAAAGAGTATTTTCATACTAAAAAGATATAATTTAGGATAAAATATTGTAATATTACATAGAGTCAAAGAAAAATTGCAAATTTCAAACCGTAGACAGGGAGAAACATTCACCATAATTAAATTCTTCGGTAGAAAATTGAAAAAGTTGGTCGGATGATTAAATTTGTACCAGCAAAAAGTATTTATTTTTTATAAATATTTATTAATTATAATACAAAAGAAGAGAATACTCGTTTAAAAAAATATTTCTATACTTTTTATGTATGCTCGAAATATCGACAATTCACATAGAATTATAAACTATATATTATGAACATTTAAGTGGAATAAAAAACTCGATTTTGTAGTTTATATTAGATACTTAATAACAATTTTTAAATAAAGTATCGAAAATCTAGATTATTTAGACATTTTGGGAGACATATAAAAGTTTTTGAAATTTTTCAACATCAAATGTATTTATACAACTTTCTTATACGTATATTAAAATCCATATATTTCAATTTTCTTTTTCTTTTTACAAAATTTGCTTTATGCCAAGATAAATTTTCCATCGTTTGAACAATAAACGTAAATTTAATGCAGATATTAAATTTATTAAATATTAATAGGAAGAGTGTTCTATTATTGAATCATTATTATTTTTTTTAAATATTTTCATCTCTTTTTATATGGATTAAAAATTTCATAAAATATCAATCAGGAAGAAAGAAAAATCCGCGATAAAAAATTTTGATTAACGTAAATTTAATACAAAATTTAACGTAGGTAATAATTAAATTGATCAAAATTTGATAAACCAAATATATCATGTTACGTTACAAAATACATGCCCAACTTTTATCCAACGTTATCCAATTAACTTTATCACAAAACAAACCTATCTTGACCCAATTAATTTTCGACTACCACCACCATAATCATCATCATCCCAATACACATCCCAATTCAACCACGAGCGCACGAGAGCCTAATTTCATTCTAATTAATTTCACTCCATTTTCGCCACGCGCATATTTCATGTCCGCCCACGATTTCGAAACAAAATTTGGAATCGATCAACCCGCGGACCAAACCACTCTTACAGAATATTATTCCACGCGCCCGCTCGAACGAATCGTCGATTCCATGCGTCGCAAATCACGTCGTCGCAGTCAATACGGTCGAAGGATGTCCGTGAACGGATGCGATCCAAGGATAAAATCCTTGTTTGCGTTCCAAAGCGGATTAAATATTCCTGCATGGAGGCAAGGCCACACATCCGCCATTGCGTCAGAAATATGCCCTTACGCAACTCCCGACACGCTTCAAGAGCAATGTATCACGACGACACCCCCACGGATTACCCGTATCACCCTTTCTCCACGGCTTCGCCGTGCTATCCGAGCAACCGATCGTTGTCGCGCAATTTCCTCCGAAATAATCCATTAATAACCCATCCCTCCGGATGCCAGGATGAAACTGCTGGCTTCCTTCCTGCTGGGAAGAAATTTGAATTTTCGAGGCCGAAAATGTGTCGAGGCTCGTTTTCTATAAATTGGAACGATTAAAGTATTTCTACACGGGCGATGATTTTAAATTTTTGTGTTTTCCCTGCCAAAGGGAAAAGGGAAGATTTATTTCGCGGAGTGAATTTCGGGAGGGATATGGTCGCGTTCGTCGCTAATTAAAATTTAAAGAGAATTTTTATTCTTGCGCCCCTTCTTTTTTTTTTTTTTTGTTTTTGTTTCATCGAGGAAGATTTAGCTCGCACATTGAATTTCGGGGGATATGTCGTTTCGTTTTTAAATTAAAATAATTAAAATTTAAAGGATATTTTTATTGCTTGCGATTTCTTTTTATTTATTTATTTTTTTTCTTTATTAAAAATAGGGAGATTTATCTCGCGGTGGATTTTGAATATATATATATATATTGAAGCTCGTTTCATTTCTAAATTAGAATAATTTAAAATTTAAAGAGAATTTCTACGCGTACGGTTTTCTTTTAATTTTGTTATAGGGAAAGGGGAGGATTTATTTTATAATGAATTTTGGTAAAGATATATTTGAGGATATATATTTCGTATTGATAAATTAAATTAATTAAAATTCCAAGCAAACATTGTATTAAATTTTTAAATAATAAAACACATTTTCATATATGATCACCTATGAAAGTTTATAATTTCACTTACAAGAAGATTATAAGATATAAATCACAATCGAACCATATCGAAGATGATTCTTCAATCATGTGTATAAAATGATCTGAAAAAAAAGTCGATTTTAAGAATAGATGGAGGACAGGAACTAAGATCAAGTAAAATACAATCGTGCGACCAAAACTTCTCTCTCTCAAGGGTAAGTCTAAAACTTTCTTCTCTCCCCTGTTTCCTTTATCCTACTAACCAGAAATTTCTTTACAGGGGGTATATATAATCGTATCCAACCTCGGCATCGATACATACACACCTTTTAACGAACCACTTTCCTTCGAGAGAGGAAGGGAAAAATAAACTTCTCCCGTCCTGGCTCGAAAAAACAATTCGATCGACTTCACCTCTCCCCAAAGCTACTTAAATTTTATTAAGAAGTCGCGCCTTTTCCCGCGCTCAACTTGCGCGTGGACCTTGGGGAGAAAGATGGCGGGCGAAAAAAGTCGAGGGGCAAGTTTCGAAAGGCGAAGTTTTCAGGGCAATCGCTCGTGGCGACGAAAGCAAGCCAGCAAGAAGCCCGATAACGCTTTTCTTCCAAGACACTCTGATAATCCTCTCACGGGGTTCCCACGTTTCACGACCGAATAGCCAGACTCGCGGTTACTTCGATGGAATATTTTTCAAACGTCCACCGAACGAAAGTTGCCCTCCCATTCCCGAGACGTTTCGACAGATCCCCCCCTCTCTTAAACTTCTTCTTCTTTTAGGTTATGCGAAGTTAGTTTCACGACTATTTATCGACTTTGGAGAGGACATTGTGATGGAAGGATTTAAAGACTGTGTCGGATGGATTTCGATTTCTTTCCTCTTTCAATTATTATAAGTCGATAATTTTGAAATAAATGGTCGAGTTTAGATGGAATTTCGAATGGAATTAAATTTTTCTTTAAACAGTTTAATTATCATCAAGATCGATGTTTTACGAATTAAATAAATTTCATTCTTAAATAAATGCTATAATCCTCCTCGATGATTAATTCGTTGTTAAATTGTAACAATTTTTAAGTTATAGATTTTTCTTTTTTAATTTACATCGAATGGAACGATCAAATTCTTTTCTTCCCTTCATCTTTCCTTTTAATATTAAAAACTTTAAAAAATAATCGAACCGATTAAACTCGGCTATGAAAAATCGAAGATGGAGCCCAACATCGACATTCCAAATTAATAATCGAAAAAGTTCGATTGGAGTTGAACGCACACGAAGAGTCGACAACTTGGGTACACGATGGTACACCAATTTCTATCGAAACCGTACCACATCCGAGTTCTCCCTCCCCTCGTTTTATCCGGATCCAACACGAAAGATCGACGATCTAGAACACGGTGGATATAGAGGAACAGTGGATTACACGTTGGAACGTGTTGCCCGGGGCTCGGATCGGGGTTGGTTGGCGACAAAAATAATAGGGAAACTTTCCCCATTGACCTCGAGATTTATGTCGAATCGTAAATCTCGAAATATTTCCGGCCCAATATGGCCGAAGCGGCCAGTTCTCACGACTTAATTCCCTGGTTCGACACTATCCAATCCCCCCCCAGAGGATTTGAACCTCGGATAACCGATAAGATTTCATCCATCGTTGCTTTTAATTTAACCATCGATTTTATAGAGCCTTATTATAGCGAAAAAGGAGGAAGAAGTCTTATTTTTTAAAAACGTTCCTTCCTCAAACTGACTGCTTGAATGTAACTGTTTAAAATGCAAATGTGTTGAGATAAAAATATTATATTAAATATATTTGATTATTTTTATAACATTACGTACACTGATTTAAATAAATTACAAGGTAAGTATTACAAGGTAAGTTAATAATCTGGTATATTATAAGAAGGAAGTTATAAAAAAAGAAATTTTCTTTCAGTATTTAAATAAGTTAAAGGGGAGATCCTGTATTGTACATTTTACGAGAATGAAGAAGTTAAAAGTTACGATGGTAAAAAAAAAAAAAAGGAAGGAAATTTCTATACCAAAATTTGATTAAAAAGTTCAACCCAAAGATAATTCTTTTATTCTCCCAATCGCACCACCGTGATAATTTTTCCATCAAGAAAATTAAAAGGACGTATCGAGCGTTTATCTCGTGACGAAAAGGCTTTGGAAGGAAGTGCAGTAAAACGCGTCTCCTTGCCAATCCCAGGTGGTGCGGTCATATCATTCTATCGAATCGCGTTCAAAACTTAATATCATAAGAGATTCTCCAAGCCAACGTTGAATTTCCACTAGGATCGAGTCGAAAATGATTCGCCGTGTATCGTGGCCGCCTCGATTCCATAAAAATCTTTTCGACAGCCATTCAAAAATTCCTGCTTTTATACGACACGTGCAGGTATATATATATACATATGTATGCGTGTATCTATATACACATTTATATTTATATACTCGTTTGAAAGAGTTTTCAATTCGAGCCATTGAATCGGAGCTCGTTCACCGACAGTTTACATAAACACCCCTCCTTACGAGTTTCCAATCGAAAAAATTCGAACTGTAACTCGAAGAAAGATCGTGACGTTCTTTTGCCTTCTGCCAATATTCTACCATCATTGAAGAGTACACGTTTTCGTGGAATTTTATTTATTTTTTTTTTCTTTTTATGGTAGAGAAATATATCTCGAATAGAAATCGAGACTTTTTTCGCTCTCTGCCAATATTCCATTGTTGTTGAAGAGCCAACGGATCTGTTAGATTTTTTTCTTGGTGGAAAGAATGTATGTATTTCTAGTAAGGGATAGAATTAATACATTTTTTTCGAGATCACTGTGCAGTGAAACGAAACGTGGAACACGCTTCTCTATATCTTCTGTATAAATTTGATTTTTTTTTTTGTAAATTATATCGTCGAGTGTAAATTATATTCGTTGATTTCTCTTTTTATTTGCGAAATAATATTAAATTACAGTTATATTGCTTAGTTAATGTTACATCTTATCTAGGATTTTTTTTTAAAGTTCTATTTTTTAAAATTAAAAAATCTTATATGTATTATATAGGGATCTGGAATAAAGTTTAATTTACTTTTTTTTTTTTTAATGATAAAAATCTTTTCTAATTTTCGTAAATATGTCATAAGATAACATAACACGAAAAGTTTTAGTAAAAAAGGACGATATAATTGTGAAAAGAATAGAAAGGTGTATAAAGTGTTTATCGAAAATTACCGTAATATTTGTAAATTATAAATCTCTATTTAGATTCTTCTTGTTCTATTATATTTACGGAAAATTAAATTTTTACAGACGCTAAAAGCCAATTGTTCCAATTGTGCATAGAAAATTTAGATTCGTGTTCAAGCGATCCATATATCCGGAAATTGTATTCAACTATAATCAAATTATCATAGATGATAATTATACTCATTTATTTACGCATCCATTACTCTCGAGGATAATAATATTCATTTAATTGTGCATCAATTGAATTGCCTACGTTTCTCATGCATACATATATATATATATATGTATATATATATTCATCGTTTTCAAACATCGATTATCCATTAAAATAAAAACACCCCGAAAGGGAGAAGATTTACGAATACAAGAAAACTATTTAAAAGTTATCTGGAGGATTCGATTCAAGTTTTGAACGTTCTATGACGGTTCTATAACTGATCACACGAAACTTAGAGTTACGCAATTGAAGATGTACGCCCCAAACTGTTCGAAACGCGTCTCGAATTCTAAGTTTCGACGGCTTGTAACTCTCCTTACTTTACGGTTGATTAAGCCCACTAAGAACTTTCCATTTCCATCCTTTCGCTACTATCCCGTTGATTAATTTGTGTACAAGAAGTATCATGCGGCTGACTGATAAACCAAATGATAGATCATAGATACATGGAATCACGCCTTTGAAAGACAATAAATGATGACGAGGTAAGAGAGAGGTAAAAAGAACAATTGAAACAGATTTTTCCGATTTTCTTTTATTGTTTTTTGATCTTTTGATGGAGTTTGAAAATTTGAAAATTTTTAAACATCAAATTTCCCGAATGGAAATTTTTTTGGATCGCATTTAAGAAGAATTATCTTTAATAAAATATTCGTGATGAATCAGTGAGGTAAGTGTATCGTAACTTTTTATTTATTTATTTGCAAGAATATTAATCTTCTTGAATTACAGAGATTCGCCCAACACTTTTGCCGGAGTTGTAGCGAAAGCTTTTGCTGTTTACTCGAAGGAAACATCTTTCGACGAGTGGAACTGTTCTCGTGGGCGATAAGAATTGCCTTAACATCGAGTTAATTTCATTCAATCCTCGACGAGTCGAGAGGCTTATCACAGTGAGAGCATACTCACCGGTTATTTAATCGTTCCTTCCGTTTTATCAACTTATCTTAGTTGAAGAGTTCGCGGAATATCGAGAACGGACCGCTACTCAAAACTTTCTAACGAGTAAAAAAGGCACCGTTCTTCTCAATTTTAGATATCCCTTCATCATAGAATAGATCGAAATCGAAATATTGTAATAACAATAATATATTTTTATCGAATATAATAATTCAAATTTCAGAAAAAACGTGGATTATTTATTAATGGCAGCAGCGATATTCCCTTTTTTAATTATTAAATTCAATTCTTTAAGTACAACGAATTGAAGAAAAAAGTATACGTAATCTGATTTCTAATAAAAACTTTAAAATATCAGAAGAATAATGACAATTCTACAATCTTTGTAAATTATAAGAAAAATAGATATAGATTAAATATTTTTAATATACTTAATAAACATACGTTCATTTATACGTTTAATTGATCCTATAAATTCTATTACTATCCATTTATCTACAAGTGAAAAAATTTTTCACCACACTTTGTGTTCTCTCATAAATATCCTTATGAGAAAAATTAAAAGTTTTCTTTTATCGAGTAATGTACAAGTTTCGCGTTCCGTTTTCGCATAAACAAACAATTATTCTCCACGTTAAATCCAGTCGCTTTGCCCTCACCCTTTCATTAATTTCTCCGTGACAATGATATCCAGGGTTTAAATATCCCTATTTAACATGTCACATTAAAATCTCGCGCTGCTGTTGTCGAGTACAAATGCGACTTTGAACGAAAACTCAACGCCTGGCTATTTATTCCTGGAAATTATTCCACGCGACTATCGGCCATCTTTGTGCATTGTTTCTCGCGCGTATACATCGAACGACAAAAGAAAAGAGAGTGAGAAAAGAGAGAAGAGAGGAGATAAAGAGGAAGGAAAAAATAAAGTTTTGCAAAATTTTTTTCTTTCTTGAAACGAAAATCTTTTTTGAAACGAAAAGAGAGACTGTCAATGGTTTAAAATTAGTATGAAAATTTCAAAAATGGGAAAGAAACAGGACAGGATGTTTCAGAAACAATGGAACAAAGGTACAAACTGGGTTAGCAGGACTTAAGTAAAATGAAGAAAGAAATTTTTTAATAAACACCAAGAGAACTCTTTTCCTCGAATTATTTTCTTAAATGGGAAGAGGTAACATGATGAAATTACGTCTCTATTTTCAAAATAATTTCAATTTTCTAAATTTAATTGTATGCGTTATATTTAATCTATTTGGAAACAATCTTAGAATATAATTAAGCACAGTTCAATTACTTCGTTCCAAGTATCAATCAAATCAAAAATTGTTATAAATATCACAAGATCGTTTCCTATATCGTACTTTCGTCTTTTCGAAAATTATTTATTCATAATTTTGGAAACTATACAAACGCGATTCTGTTCCTCTTTATCTATTTATCCATTAATCCATTATACTAAATTATAAAATAATTCTCAATCAATAAATTTTCAAGAAAAAATTCATCAGAAATTCTACAGGAATGATCATTGATACCAAGAAACCCATTCTCCTCAAAAGGATAAATAGAAGCGGAGCAAAATGTAAAGATGTATCAGAATCGATTTTCTTCGAGCAACAGGACGAAATTTTCATCTCCTCGGATGATGATGGTCGATGGAAAGTAACTCGGGAACGGACGAAAAAAGGACTCGATGAGTAGCAAAGATCATTTCCGCCAAGATCGATGAATCGCACGAGGCGAAAAGAATTCGAGAGAGCTCGAGCGGATTCGACAAACTTCCTAACTCTTCTCTCCTTTGAAATTATTCGAACGTGCTTGGCATTTCTGAAAAATATATAATATAAAAAAAAAAAAAAAGCAAAAAAGAAACGAGCTGTGGTGTTATTCTTACGAAAATTAGTCCCGAGCAAATATTTCAAGGATTTATCGCGCCCATCCCTCGTTCACGAGTCAATGCCTCGCTTTGTTCGTTTTTTTACGTGGTTGATCTCTGAAAAACTGGATTTGGTGTGCGAGGAAATTAATAAGGGGAAGAAAAGAATAGAATTCTCTGGGTGGGTGAGAATTGTTTTGAAGCGCTCTTTCATCTCTTTAAATGAGACACGGCAGTCATTTTAATCGTTGATAAAAAAAAAAATAACGATTATTCGCGATTTTTACGATGATCTTTTGCATTGTTTGTATCGTACGATGTACATTTAGATTTAGATCTTATCCTCTTTTGAGTATTTATTAAATAATCTGCTCGATTATTTTTATTACAGGAAATAGAAAAATTGAAGATGAGCTTTTCTATTCTTTTCTATAAAAGAAAAAAAAATGGAATATTATCACGTTGAAGATGACGTATATGAAAGAAGGAAATAAACGATGAATATTTGAGATAATAAATAATTATAAACAATGATTAATCGAATTAAATCGAGTTGGATGGATCATCCTGTATATATTTTGAAGTATGTAGTATCAATTAATTAATTCCATTTCTTATATTTGTTAATATAAAATAATTTTCTGTTGTACATAGTAATTTGCCAAATATCACGGCGAAGCTTTATTATTACAAATATTTGCGTATAATTTCATATGTTTAATGTAATATAACGTATTCCTCATCATATGTAAATCTAATAAAGAGGAAATTCAAAGATTTATCTCATCGTTTCAAACTACACTCCAAACTTTAATTTTCTTCTTTACACGTTCTTCATCCTTCTCAATTGATAAGAATGAAAGAGAGATTTATTATTCTGAAAGAAAGTTGATGCAGCAGGGAGTATCGTTAATCAACGTTTCCGACGTTTGATTAAGAGTTAAAGGAAAACATTTTTAACGATTATGGAAACGTTATTTATGCCTTTCTTTCTATATATATGTAGTTGTATAACGCCACTATATTCATATTAACTTTTCCTTCCGATCCTTCTCGTTGTGCATCGTTTCTAGCGCAATTTTATCGATTAAACATAATTATCCTTATTTCCACCGGATGTCTGATAAATTCCCTTGATAAATTCATCTACCTCGAAATTATTAAAACGTATTTTCCTCCATGGAAATTACAATGGGTTTGATCGATTCTTTCGAGATATTTCGTAGAATATTCTGTCTTCCATTGAAATACGAGCATGGTTTGTTATTTCTAAAATTACAAAATCAAGAAATCGACCGAATTTTGGATTACCTTCGTGAAATAAAATAGAAAGAATGATCTTATTTCGCATTTATTTCGATAATTAATTTTTCGTTAATGAAATAAAATAACAAATGTGTGATGAGATTATTTTGTTTGAGTGAATGTTTAAGTCTTGAGCACAATGAATTTTCAAACTCAGAATCCAAGAATTTTTATGCATTTAATAAGCATGAAATAAATCATACATCATTCAAATTCAAATGAGAAATAAAATATTTCATCTTAAATAATTTACAAGTCTAGTCAAATAATAAGATATTGTATTAACGTTTACTCTTCGAACATTTTATTTCAATAATATTCAAATTTAATTCGAAGATCCTTCGAGGAAGGTATTTCTCTGGAATAGAAATAGAAAAATAAAATAGAAAAAAAATGGACGAAATTTGCGAAAAGAAAACCAGCAATAAAAAAATCAATTAGTAATGGTTGGAAGCAAAAGAAGCCTTGAGGGGCCATTTTTTTTTTTTTACTCGGATGCACCGATAAACTTTAATATAATTACGCTGGCATATTTCCTTGTTTCTGGGCTATGGAATTTCCGAGGAATTTTCATCTAATCTTCTAGATGCCCTCAGCACATCTTATTTTGATTGGCCAAAAAGTAGGAAAGCGCTGTTAATTAGTTTGCCTTGAAGATAGAGTTTTGGAAAAATGGTTCCATATAATTTTGTATTCATTGGATTAAACGGGATGATCCTATTTTTTCTAATGTACATATATAAAGAGACTAGGCCAATATTTAAATTTTGAGCTCTCTATGATAATTTTTGAACCATGAACAACTGAAATTTCATTTTAAAAACAGCCCAATATTTTAAATATATTTAAATATATTTAAAGATCAGTGAAATTTCCATCAAGCTCAAACACTTGAACGAAATCAATTCCTAAACAAGATTAAAATTCCCTTAACAACGATTCGATACCAAACTAATTTCCTTTTTCCATCAAATTCCACCCTCGATTCAATTCCAAAATTTATATCCCTAAAACATTCCAAATATCTTTTCCATTTACCACCCAATCTTTCCCTTACCATACTAATATTTACCAAACATCTCTACAATATCTCGAAGAACATCCAAGCAAGGAAAACCGAACGCCAAACAACAACCCTCAATTAACAACCAATTCACTACTCCACATTCCACACACCCATTCCCCTCTACGATTCCACTATAACCAAATCGTTACCGTTTCCAAACACCGATTTCGATTTTGGACGCGCGTCTGACTCATTTCCATTATCCTCCACTTCACTCCTCGAGTTCAGAGAAGCAACAAGAAACAGTTCAAGGCGCATTCGTCTCGAATTGTTCCCGATTAAAATCGTGCGAATCCATGGAAAGGGAAGAGAAGAAGAGAGAAGGACGCGACTCGGGGGGTGAGAGGACGAAGGGTTGTGTTCTTTCGCGGCCGCCCAACGGAGACAACAACTGCGAGCAACAGCAGCAGCAGCAGCAGCAGCAGCAGCAGTAGTAGTAGTCAACGAAGGGCGAAGGAAAAGTTTTCGGGGCCGTGCGAGTGGCACGGCCGTGGCTCTCTGCGGCCATGCGCCCCACCTATCGATCCGCCACCACCCCCTCGACGACCACGGTCACCCACGGCCTCGGCAACCGGCGATAGCCCCGGTGAACAACAGCGTCGGGCTATTTTGTTTCACGGAAACGCGACGAGCGCCGGTTCAAACGCGATGTTTGGAGGGGGAGAGGGGGTGGATGGAAGTTGGGTTGAAAGGAGGTGGAAGGAGAGAGTTAAATGGATTGTGGCGAGGAAGGGTTCTTCTTTGGGGCGAGGAACGATTTTTGTTGTTGTATATTCGTTGATGTACGAATGACGCGGTTTCGTTGTTGTAATTTTTATTTAATTTTAGAATATTGGATGGGAGGGTAGATTTGGTGAGAAAATATTTCTTTCTCGTCGTCGTAATGATGTGTTCATTTGTTGTTTGATTTTTCTTTAGAATTTTAGAATAGATAGAGGATGGATGGAATCGTATTTTTTTCATGTTATTTGTTGCTTGATTTTTGTACAATTATGTATTTTTATATAAAGTGTATGATGTTTAGAGTGTTTGGTCTAAAGTTTTTAGTTCTTCTTCTTCTTCCATTTTTCTTTTTTTTTTTATCTTGCGCGTATTCTGGCCACCCTTCTCGAGAATGACGGGGAACGAATGTTCGTTCGTTCGTTCTATGCCGGACACGAAACCGACCACTGTGCAATATCTGGCACGCAAGGGACTGGCCGATGTGTCAGATGTTGAGAGAGAAAGGAGAAGGGCGAAAGTACAAGTGTGAGAAATAGCGAGGATGTGGAGGAGGGACCGTGGAGGTTAATTGTAATGAGAGACTCCATAATCGAGGAGTCGAGGAAGAAAAGTGGGCGAGGATGGGGAAGAAAGTAGAATGAATGTGAGAGAAAGAGAGAGAGAGAGAGAGAGAGAAAAGAATGTGCGAGAAGCGGATGCAATGAGGGTGAAAATTAGAGACGAAGAAGGCAGTTAATTACAGGCAGAAATACCGACCGTTATATATTGTAGTCACTCAATTTCAATTAAAGATAGACGAAAAAGAAAAAAGGAAAAAAGAAGACAACGTTAAGAAACAATCGTTAATTATATAATAAAAAGAAAAATTAAAATAGAAAACTCTTCAAGAAAATTCATCGAAATTAAAAGAAAAGAAACAAATGCAACGGAAGTTGAATTTGCTGTTCAGCAGAATTGAAAGACACGAGTTACACGAATCCATCAGTCGACGGGTCCGGTGATCTTGGCGCCAGTTTGATTGCCGATAAAACACATATATCATCGGTGACGTGTATCTTCGCGCGTTCGTACACAACTTCCTATCCCAAGTTCTCGATGCTCGTTAATGGAGCATCGAATCACCGCGAGGAATGGATGGAATACGCGAGCACACCAAGTGGTACCAAGCCTCTCTAACGCGGCTTTTCGATAGCAATTACTTCTCATCGACAGCAGATTGCCGTGCGGCAACATCTCCCAATTTCCGAAAACCGCGCATTTCCCTCTTCTTTCTTTTATCACGAACGGTTCGCGGCTTACCGGCTCCGCTTGTTTATTCGTGGCTCGCTGCTTGCCTCCCCGCCACGAAAACCGCGAATTAATTTTTCTCGATCCTTCTCGAGCTCCGTTCTCACGTTATCTCGTTCTGTTTTTATCGCTTTTTCGCCCGATTCGCATACACCAATGTACGCGAGTGTTCAGATTTGTTCTTCTATCCGTTGAACGTGTATCGAGCGAGTAAAAGTTATCTCTTCACTTTATTCCTTTTTTTTCGTATCGTCAGATATTTCGTTAAATCGTTCAAAAATTTTTCGAAGGTTTGATAATTTTTAATTAAAAAGTATTATTAACTTCAGAATATTATGAATATTATGATTAAGAATATTTGGTGTACTGCAATGTGAAAATAAAAGTAGTGCAAGTCAATAATATTTAGGAAAATAGATCAAGACGATTAAACGAGATAGTCACGGTCAGAGAAGAGTAGTTTAAGGCAGTTAGATTAGAGTAGATTAAGTTAAAATATTACTCTCGTAAATTGTAGTGAACAAAATGCAAAATTGCAAGAAAATTGAAATTTCTGGATTTCCTTCGGTCGCGATAAACATTCATACGAATTCCCCTCCCCACAATATTTCGTTTCTCACGATAAATGCAACAAGACACCGCCATTTCAAGCGACACAATTTCTTCGCTATTTAGATTGCGCACAAAAGATACGGAAAATACAGATTCATTCTATTATCGTCAAGGATCGTTCCATTCCTTTCGTTTCCTCATCTCGATTTCTCGAAACGCGAAATCAGCGAACGAATTATTTATTCGTTACGCCATTTAAACTGGAAAACGATGAATAGAGTGGGTTGATTATATATCGTTGATTTAAACGTTTCGATAATTTTAAACAATCTCAACCGAGTATCTTGAATGTTAAGTTCCTTAACGCTGAGAAAATTTGGACCAGTTTTCCAAACGTATTAACGTCACCATTTATGATTTTAGGGAGAAATTGTTATCTTTGTGAAGAATTTTCTTCCAAAGTGGTACGAGTCGGTGATCGTGGCGACGAATTTGCACGAGGACTTTAACGGAACTGATGGGAAGGGAAAGTTTCTTTCTTTTAAGTTTCAGAGGGAGTAATAACGGACTTCCTCTTTGTATCATTGCTAATTAAAAATGGAGCCTGTTTGACTGGTGGAAATGAGATCTTAAATCGATGGAAATTATTGATAAAATTTTCCTGGAAAGATATCCTTGGATATTTCTCGTATAATTGAATTGTTTTTTGGACATATATATATATATAAGGTTTGTTATTATTATTTATAAGATTTTTATACAATATTAAGTATTGTTCAAGTATTTTTTTTATAAAAAAATAGGAAACTATTTCAATAAGAAGTAGTAATATCGATGAAATATAATATAAATTTTCAATGTATTTCAAAATTTTAATAACTCTGGTTCAATTATCGATGTATTATATAATATTTATATGATTTCGAATAATCAAATGGAATAGCTTTTCAAATAAAAGTACGATTCCGTAAGAACGTGATTGAGAATTAAGAATACCAATTAGCGATTGCACGTTTGTTTTTCAACTCGTTTTCAAAAAAGGATGGTAGCATTGGTAGCATTGCAAAATAAATTGGCGTGAATTAAATATCGATCAATTTGCTAAAAACACACGCGTACATTTTCTATGACATAAAATTATTTTTATTTTCATTTATATGTGTTACTTCGTAATTAATTACATCATATTCTTGAATATTCATATACGTATATTTTTCCTGCATTAACAAAATGTTTCGAGTTTCCAGGTTAAAATGCTTTTATTTTCCAAATTATGGCAATGAAACTCCAACTTTAAAATTTTATTTATGATAAAAATTCAATTCCATACTTTTGCAAACAAATTTTTTTTTTGCTTAAAAAATTCAAGTTCCACGTATTTGTTATTAAAATTATCAATATTTCAAATTAATGATGACTATTAATGATTTTTATATTTCCAGTTTCCACGTATACGCATAACATATTTTACACATTTTTCTACTATACTATATTTAATTTCATAAATAACTAAAAAGTAAAATTAAAATCCGAGCAAAAATAAAAAAAAGCTGTCTGGATACTTTCAAGTGCCACTACACACATACACACACGCATACACACACCGTCGGATATATATTTCAAGGTAAAGCGTTTGAACTTTGAAGAGATACTTCGTGGCAACGTTAAAGCGCACAGTATCACCGAGAAATGTTATTCGGTCCCTGAAAATATCGTCGCGTTGCTCATTGTTTAAATCCTCCCTTCGAAAACAAAGCGACGAGGATGTTTCAAGAATAACGCACACGCCACCCCTAATTACTACAATTTTTCAACTGTAATTCCGCTTCCAAAATTTCTCTCTCTCTCTCTTTTTTCTTCTCTATTTTCTACTGACAATCGTTCTCGACCCAGATAAAACAGCAAGTGTTTCAACCTCGCACGACCTTTTTTCGAAAATTTGAATTAAAAAAAAACCGCGTTGGAGGCCAGCCATTATACACGAGGGTGCATGATCTACGAGATATCTCGTGGTCGATACGAGTGGAACATTATAATGTAAAATATCTTCGACAGGCATATATCGAAGAATTCGAGATGGTGATAAATCATCGAGATTTTTTTGGTTATTGGAAGGTCCCCTCGAAACCCTTCTTTTCCTTCTTTCAATGGAATTTGGAAGCCTTGGTCCAGCCATGATTTTGATCCACGATCGAACGAGAGGATTTTTATTGAACTATAAATTAAAATTTCATCATGTTGGGGGATGAAAATCTATTCAAAATTATGCGAGATATCACGAGATAGAGGCTCCTCTTCTCTTGTGATTTGCTTCTCGAAAAATTTCCCCTTTATTGATTACACGTGTGCGGAGAATAGAATTTTATTAAACGATAAATAATTTTCGATTTTCGATAATTTAGGGAATAATTTTAATATTAAATAATATTATTATTACACGAAGGGTAATCTTTTGGTATTTTTAAAGTCAGGTGTTCGATTGTAAAGACATGTTAAATTTTATTTTTCATGATTAAGGGGAAGAACAGTTGGCGGTGATGATATAACGCAGTCATAAATAAGGACATTAAATTAAAACATTAAATTAAAGCACCCATAGCTGTACGCTCCTTGCGGGGGTTAACGTTAAAACGACCGGTAATATGTAACATGTAAATTGCGATAAAAATGTATTTATCTCAATAAAAGTCAACTTTAATTTTGGCAGATGCATCTGAATATCATTAATGATTAAAAAGAAAAAAGGAATAAAAATCTGAAGTAATAATTCAAATTACAAAAACTTCTGATTCGATAATTAAAAATTTTGTAAGTATAATTTATTATTTTTCATTGTATAAAAAAAAATATATAACAAACTTTGTATTTTTATTCAACATCATCAACGTATCTCAAAAGTCTCTGTTGTTTTGTTTTTTGAAAATCAGATGGATTTTACTACCTTGTTATATCATTACTATCGTTTCCATACAATTCCACTTTCTAATTTTTCATATTTTAATAGGATACGATCGTAAAAAGCAAATATTATCTCAGAAGCAATAAAAAATTTAACATCCGGAGTGGAAAAAAGGTGGGGTGCTTTAAAGTGCCAGGAGTCACAGCGTAAAACATGTTTCAATTTTTTTATTGAAATAAAATTACGAGGAACATGATAAACAGCCGGTCCTTTCTCTGATGGTTTCAGAAAAACCGAGAACCTCGTAAATAAAATTTCTCATGAAAATTCTGCTGCGAAAAAATCCATCTGAATCTCCGGTCAATCCACGAAACATCGAGTCCGAATTCCTTCGAATTTTCGAAGCAAACACTCGATTTCCTTTAAAAGAAGGAAATTTTTAAATTATCCTGTATCCCGTCGACTGAATAATATTCCTAATTTTTTCTATTCGTCATTTTTCTTTATTATACTATTTTTTTTATATCTTATTAAATTTATTATATTATACTTTGTTCGTTGTAAGAATTCAAATTTAACATGTAATGTAACATGGAAAGAAAATTTGTTGTTTTCATGAAACATTCGCATTATATCCATTTTGTAATTATCTGCTATAATTATGCGAATTTCCAATTAATTTTACAATTAATTGTATGCATACTTGGGGCTTCTTTGAATTCAGCAATCCTTATGATAGAAGGAATCACTTCACCATAAATTATGGGTGCAAAGACGAATTGAGTCCTTGATGAGAAGACGATTCAAAGAGAAAGGAAATTCATTGACCATTTGCGTCATGATCCTCTTGATGCATCTGATATTTGAGGTTCACGTTAATGTTTGATCGAAAAGATTTTTCACGTACAATCAGTCAGGAAAATCTTCATGCAATAATTGTATCATCAAAACCAATAATAATTTTTAATAAAAAAATCAATTTTTGCTCAAACATACACCGTGATTATGAGCTAATTGTTTCGATACGATCGAGAATACGAAATTTTCAAATCAATTCAACCAAAAATATTAAACGTTCCAAATCGACATAATCGAAAATATAAATATTTCGAACATCGATATGAATATGAATACACCGTGGCCATAAATATTCGACACCGATCGAACTAATAAAAGTAGTCGTGCCAATGTAACCGAGCATATAGAAATATATGGAAATAATATTTCGACTCGACGTAACCGTGGAATTTAAACATCTAACAAACGACATGATCTGAAAGATGAATAGCCGAGATTGGAAAGCGACATTTTATAAAAGTCTCGAGACGACACGAAATCGAGAACACGAATTCCTTCGAGCACGAATAAAACCACGTACGAAAGAGGGAGGCAAGAAAACGAAGCCGTGGAAAAATCGGCGCGGTTCCATTATCGTGTCATGTTTTTCCATTCATCGATTACGCGTCGTACATTTTTTTCGACGAGAACATTCCATTATTTTTCTCTCTCCGCGATACAAGATTCCTCGTGGCAACGTCCCATCAAAGGTATCCATCTTCCTTAACCCTTACATTCCACCACCGATTCCATTTCCCTTGGCCTTTGTTTGCATACAAAATGGCTACGCATCCGAACGTCACTTTTTACCTCAAGTTCCAAGACGTTGAAATAGAGGAACCGTGTTTCCCTTTTCTTTCGTCTTTTTTCCCCCCCTTTTCTCCCGTTTTACTTTCCATCCATTTTTCCACGGGACTGCGATTGATTATAGGAATCCTTTGTTTCCTTATTTTTCCGCCGATACGCTGGTTTCCTTCTTTGTCGACGGTTTCCCTCGAATAACCTCCCCGAGCGCTCGATTCGATTCGGGAGAATTCGTACACGCCACATATGGTTTCTTTTATTTCGATTGGTTGGATGTGATTCCCGTATTTCTCGCAGCTGAACGAGTTTTATTTTTATTGCATTTATATATTGTGGAATTATGGTGATAATTAATATTAACGAGAAGAGTAAAAAATTTCGAAATGTTTTAAATTATCTTTATTTTAATGAGATATGGAATTTGAAAAAAAATGCATGGAAAAAAATATAAAATGGATGGAAAAAATTTATAGTTTGTTTAATAGAAAATGGAAAAACATCGTTGTCCCATATTCTTTAACTATGTGAAATGTAGAATACAAGTAGAATATGGGAAAAATTCGAAACACAAATCAAAGTAGCAGCAAGAAGAGAAAAAGAGAGAAAGAAAAAATTCCCGCTATTTTCTATATATATAACAAAAAGAAAAAATTTTTTCTCTCCATGTTCTTTAATAAGATATGGAATTCTGAAATAAACGAGAAGGAATTCAAAACTCAAATCAATTCGGGGAAAAATTCGCGGTATTTTCTCCCTCGAAAAAAAAAAGAAAATGAAAAAATTATTTTTCCCCTAACGAGATATTGAATTCAATCGGAATCTTTGAAAATCTCGAAATACAGTTGGAAACCGCGCTGTTAGTCAGCAATTTTAACGGAGCACGAGTCGAATCGGTCGTAAAATTGTATTGGAATTTTGTAAAATGTAATGTCGGAATGAACATGGAAAGCTCATCAACGGCTGGCTGACGTAATAAAATCTGGCATTCAAGAAGTGGTACAACCGTGAGATATTCTGCCGCAAAACGGAGCAAAAACTCGAGTGATCCTGCCACGACATAGTTATCATCATTATCTTTTCTTTTCTTTTCTTTTTTTTTTTTTTTTTTTTTTTGAGTGGATAACACATAAAAACGAACCTCTACAAACTTTCGTATTCACCATCCCTGCTTATTTGAATTTATGCGAATACTTCGTCCAATGGGTTTTATTAAAAAAATTTTTTTAATTAACGAAGTGTTTTTTTTATAAACTGTTTAAATTTACTTTTTGATCAATTCTTTTAAATATTTAAATTATTCATCCCTGTTAAATATTTTCCCGATCTATAATATTGAATATTCGTCTTTTTCGAAGTGCAAAATATTTATTAATATTATAAAGAAATATATTTATGTCTAATTGCAAGTAGTATAACCACTTTATATTACTATTATATATAGACAAATTAACGGTTATAATTATTCTTAGCAAGACAAGTAGTTTAGATATATAATAAATTGTTCAAGTTAGACAAGTAGTAGTACAAGAGCTAACAATTGTCAGACAAGTAAAACAGACCGATTATAATCGAAACATAAACGGAACAAGACAGTCATCGTCAGACGAAACAGAATGAATTAATCACGATCAAAAACCCAGGTCATTTGTGTTTAAATCGAATCGAACCGATTTATACGATATATATATTTTAATTTAACAAATTGAACAATTTCTCATTACCGCCGCAAGTAACGCTTTGAATTTCCTCTCGCCACCTTGCAACGATTCACTTCAGCCAACTTTATCGCAATAATTCCTGGATCCGTAATGCGTTCGTCCGTGTCACGTTCCCCGAAAAGGGAACCAGTTTCGTGTAATCAAAAACGAATGTGGTCGCAATAACTTTTGGCGCGCGGCGCCTTCGTGTTTCCCTCGTGTGAATTTCGAGGGGCGTTTCCAAGCTCGCGTTAATTAAATGTCGAAACGGCGGCGTTCGTCCCCGATTACATTGGTTCCGTACACGTAAATTTTCGGCCACATAAAACCGGAGAGAGGATCGATCGTCGAACGCTCCCTCCGTTTTATGGAGATTTTGATTTAAGGAGCGCGGAAGAGAGTGACGCCTTCGCGCCTCTCCGAGACTCTTTGGCTCTTGGCCAATGTCGAGGAAGCGTGGCTCGGTTTTTCTCGAATGTATATGACGTTGTCACGCGATATAACACCGCGTGGAAAAAAGCGTCGAAGATGGTTGTATACTTTAAGAGACAACTTTTAGTAGAGACGTGTTCGTTATTTCAAGGAAAAGTAGTTTAGGTGTATCGTTTGTACTTGACGATTTAAAAGAAATTTTTATTATTATTAATATTTGAAGAAAAGTAAAAATACATTGAATGAATGTATAATTTAAGAATGATTATCGAAATTTAATCTTAAAACGGTATCAATTTAATTATACGTTAACGAAGCTATTTTTTTCTTTATTTGGAATATTTCTTCGAGAAGTGAAAAATCCAATTTTGATACGTTATCGTTGTGCAAAAATTTCCATACAGGGGAAGCAGTCGTAATCCCGCAAAGAGAATTTCAAAATTAATTCAAACGCATTTTACTCCGGCCTCTATTCGTCCTTTGAATAAAAGATAAAACGAAACGGAAAAACGGAAGAGGAAGAGGAATACAAAGTACAGATGCCGAGGGAAAAAGCTTCTTCTTCTTCTTCTTCTTCTCTAAAAGGAGCGTTTCGAGACGAAAATCGCGGAGGCCGCGAGACATTGGAGATTGGAAGCGGAACGAAACGAATCGTGTTGGAGAATCGAAGAGGGAGATGGATATACGTGACCGCCATCCCTCTTCCTGCCATCTGACGCTTCAATTTGAAGGCAATCCTCGACGGTGGAGTAGCAATTCGGAGGCAGGGCATCGACTACCACGGCGAAACGAGATTTCTATCTGTCGGGACGAGCTAATGCACCACGAGTTTGCCCTCGTGATCCCGTGTCCTCGTTCCAACTGCATCCTGCCTGCCTCTGAAAGAACCCGCGTTTGACCCTGTGCACCTCTCTCGTTCCTTCTCCATTCCAGATACGCGTTCTCACTTGTATCGTATTCAGGTCAATGGTGTGTGAATGGTGGGACAGATTTGAAGAAACGAAGAGTACGATAAATTTTTTGATCGTGGATGAGATTGCGATTTAAGGAAGATGTAAGGTAAAATATTTCAATTTGGACGTGGTAAATAAAAGAATTTGGTGAAATTTATAGTATATGTGTTATATTTTTATTATTATTATCTATATAAAAAATAATAATAATAGAAGTCATAATAATTATATTTTTAATAATTTTGATAATTATTATTGATCTATACTACTGATCTATACTACTTTAGTATATGTGTTATATTTTTATTATTATTATCTATATAAAAAATAATAATAATAGAAGTCATAATAATTATATTTTTAATAATTTCGATAATTATTATTGATCTATACTACTTGATTATCGATATTAATGATTATTACGTTTCTATTATTTACAGATTTATTACAACGTTTCTTTTACATTATCAATATTTACAAAATATGCGAGTATGTAAATATTCGATGTTTAAATTAAGTTTCTCCGAAATTGAAAATATGCGTAAAAAGAGGGGAAAAAAATGAAACGTTTGAACAAAGCGGAAATAAAACTGGCGGATGAAAAATTTGTGGTTTGAAGTTAAGGAATATTCAACGTGGAAAGTTGTTTGTTCCAACGCTAGACACCGACGTGTCGTATATTTGCTTGTTACAGTTTCGTCGTCGTTTGGACAAAGTTTGGGAAACGGTCGACGAACTTCGTCCCTATTTGCGTTCACGGTTTATTCAATTAAAATCAAAAAGTTACAAAGCAACATGCTCGAAGAGACCTCCTAAAACTTTTTAAAAGAAAGAAACCATGTGTCACCGTTTCAATCCGTTTCGCGACATTCCCTCGTCTTCCTATTTTTACAATTTTTTATTTCTTTCTATTTCTTTCCTGAGAAAGAAAAAAAGGAACGTAAATGACATTTACCTCGTATTCAACTTATCTTCCATCCATCCAAAGAAGGAAGAAAGAAAGAAATTCATTATTATCTTTCGCTATGAATCTTAAAATAACATCGACAATGTTTTAAAACCCTATCCAAAAATTCTCATCGTTCTCGAATCAAACTCAAAAGAAAAAAAAAAAAAAAAAAAAGAAAAAAAACGAATTACACACCACTCAATCATCTTCCTTCGATACAATTTCTGGAACAGGAATAAAAAAATCGTCGAGTTTAAATGGAACCAAATCCAATCGTAGAAATTTTTCCAAGGGATACAACCGATCGAGATGAAAAACCAAAAAACCAAAAAAAAAAAAAAAAAAGAAAAAAAAAAGAGAGACGAAAAGAATTAACTTGGCCGAACACGATCCATCAGAACGTGTTTTATTTGCACGCGCGAACATTCGCGGTCGAAACAGCGAGCTCAACACTCCCCCCTGAATCCCTCTTCTGTTCCACCAACCTACCCCTTCCATCCACCCTCTATTCTCCCTTCTCTCCTTCTTTCATTCCTATAGCTTTTTCTTTCTTTCTTTTTTCCCCCCCCTCCTCTGCCCTCGAAAACGAAATTTCGTGCTCGATCGCGATTCATGGTCCGCGCACCAGTTCCAACGCAATTCTCGTTTATCGAGTGTGGCTCGGACGTGAAACGAGGCTCGCGTGTCCGGATGCTCGCCAGCTTAAACAGGTCGACGTCCATGACATCGCGCAATCCGTCATCCGCATCGGCTGATTAATTGCACCTGGCTCTCCCTCGATTTAAACAGTTTTTCGCTCGAGAGCGAGATCCCGAGATCGCTCGGCCGATACGTTAAGACTTGATCCGTGTTAGGTTGATGGAAACGATGGTCGGGGAAAATGAATTCAAATGGATCCATCCGGGTGTTGTTTGCGTCTAAGCGAGCTCTCTGTTTAGATTGTGTTTTCTAATTTTCTAATTTTTCTCGTTTTCTCTTTTTTCCCGACGAATGAGAATTTTTTTTTCTTCAGTGTTTTCTGAAAGTGGAAGATAAAGGTAGAATATTTATTTTTATTCCTGCAATTGTTCTATGCGAAGTTTGGAAATATCTCGTGATGGGGAAATATCTCTAAGCGAGCTCTCTGTTTAGATTGTGTTTTCTAATTTTCTAATTTTTCTCGTTTTCTCTTTTTTTTCCGACGATTAGGAATGAGAATTTTTTTTTCTTCAGTGTTTTCTGAAAGTGGAAGATAAAGGTAGAATATTTATTTTTATTCCTGCAATTGTTCTGTGCGAAGTTTGGAAATATCTCGTGATGGGGAGTTGATTGAATCAATGACGTATTATTTTACTCGACGTTGTACACGTTGAAGTAACTTTTGTAATAGTAATTGTGCTGGAGTAATTGGATTGCGTTATCCATAGCTCTCAGAAACTATATATCAATATTCAGTAAGTTTGTTTCAACAGTCGATTCTAGGATCTCGTATTTGTATACGCGTTCGCATTATTCACAATTCTCAGAATTTCCTAGAAATATCTCTCTAGCCATATATGTATATCAATCAGTTAAAAACAAAAGTTTCGAGATGGGACAGGAGCAATAGAAGTAGAACAGAACGTAATTTCTTCTGAGTACAATATACAATTAAAAATCTCAATGAAACATAGAAAAATATAATAAATACGTCGATGCGAAGAACGAAGGTTCGAGCCCTAAAGCGATTAACGTACAAGCAAGTTTCGTGTATGGATCACGCGACCGTTCCAGAAAGCTGGAAACTTTCGCTGGACAAGAACGATCGTCATGGGTAAAGTTGTACGAGTTCCATCGAGGTGGAACTTTTCCTCGTTTCGACAGGCCTCGTCGACTTCCACCGTTTTTGTTTCTCGTTTCTTCTCTGGATCCTCTAACTTGGTCGCGTCCCCTTGTAACTTCAACCCCTATAATTTCATCCCGTTACCCCTATCTGTAATTTTCATTGTTGCACGCCGAACAGTCCACTTTTCCATCGTTGTCTCGTCATTCGTTGGTAGAACGAAAAACTTGGTAAACGTTGGTAAAACTTTCCATCGTTTTTTCCACCCTTTTCTCTATTTCTTATCCTATTCTCGAACTCTTGCTCCCTTTCTCTCTCTCTCTTACTCTTAGATCCAACTGAAAACTCCATCAAGAGATCGCGCACGTATGCTTCTTATCGAAAACTCCCGTGAAAACTTATCCTTCCATTAAAACTTTCTCGCTCCAGTTCATTGTACAATCTTCCAATATATCTGTCCCTCTAGAAGTGTGTCTCTAGAGTGGTCACTGGATTCGAAACTGGAGGAAAAACACATTCGCGAAACTCATCCAAAGTGGAGTGACGAAAACACATCGTCCAAGTAAACAAACGTTCGGTAGGTAGGTGGCTCGCCATTTAGTCGAGTATCACTCGACCAACCCTTGCACAGCGAACCCTTGTTCGCGAGAGGACACCGTTACACTCTTATTTCCACGCGTCTTGTCTCTGCCCTCGCCTTTTCTTTATCGTTAGCTCGTGTCTCTTCAGTAATTGCGAGAACCAGACACAAAGATGACAAAGTTGTTGCGACAATTCAAATCTCGTTGCCTTCTATCATTGGTGAGAGAGGATGAAATAAAAGATCGCGCGGAGGAGTGATTAGGCGGATGGAGATTCCAGTTGGGCCTCCTTTTGGAATTCGAAACTCGAGGGTTAGTTAATCATCGGATACCGGAGAAAAGCCACGGCTCTGTGAAATTTTCTGTGCCATGCGAGCTCGTAAATAACGAATTCCACGCTTTGCTAGCTTTCTCGTTCCACGATGGAGTTTGTTTGCCCGCGATAGGGGAGAGGGGAAAGTACATTGCGAAAAGTTGGAACGAACGAATATCGATGGATGGAAATTTGAATGAATTATTATCTACCGACTCTAATTTCGAACGAATTTTAATTTATGACTGGGGATGGGAAAGGGTTATGGGTTAAAAAGGAAATGGAGGAAAGTGATTTATTGGACGTTATAAAATATAAAAATAAAAATATCGAGATACAGAGGAGCAAGAAGCAAGCTTATTAAGAATTAATTTCGTAGCCCGAAACTTTCTTAGTTGAGAATTAGTTCGTATTTTCTGTCTTAACTCTGGTTCGCCATTTATCGCAAACAAGCTCTCGAAATTTATCATTGTTCGATTATGTTGTACCGAGATTAAACAGACGTCGAAGAAGAAGAAACTTAAAGTTAATGGTTGACACAAACTCTCTTCAATTTCTCTCGTCGTTTGATACAGCTGCTGCTGTGTCCTCGCTAAACTTCTAACGATTCTCTCTTTCGTATAGAAACTTTATCAGCTTTATCAGCTATGTTGAAACGACGTGTTATTAGAGGGAGTTTCACGAAAAACCAAGATTTCGAGAGAATTTCCCCTTCTAGGGATTTTTGAATATCTGACTTATCACTGCGAAAGCAAAGTATTATCACCGGTGAGAAACTTTCGTGATTGTACTTTCGCCATTATTCGCCGCGTGAATTTCGCTTTTCTCTTTTTCTCTTCAATCTCCATGGAAAGACACTTCTCCGATTCTCACGATATAAACGTCAAATTCACGGAGAAAGTAGTAGAATTGGAGAGAATCCCTCGAGATTGAAGAGAGATTTCTTTTTTTTTCTTTTTTTTCTCTCTACTTTTCGTTTCATCATCCAAGGGAATCTATACTATATATTTCCCAACTATGAGAGAGATTTCTCCTATTGCTGTTCTTTTTTATTTTCCGGTATGTGTCCACTTTTATCTATTTACAATGAAGGAATGAACTTTTGTGTATTTGAAATGTTTGTGGTTATTCTAATATTTATGAAGAGGAAAATTCCTACTACTAGTATCATGCATATATGTGATATTCTATGAAATATCATTATGAAAACAAGATGTAGAGTAATAAATTTTCCGAATTTTTCTGATAATTTTTTTTTTAATCATGAAATTCCGTGAATTTCATAAATTGACATTTAAAAATATCTGTAATGTAGATGTAAAGTAAATTTTCTATTGAATTATAATTATTTTGGATAACTTGTGCACAAAATTTGGAAAAACAATTTTCATTTTCTGTAAATTTTCCTTTTACATGAATTTATCTATTTCTTATCGAAAAAGTGACTTTACGTGTTGCGAAGAAAGAATAAAACACACAAAAACGAGAGGAAAATCAGAAAAGGTTTTATATCGAGAATCGAACCCAGATCAATTTGGTGGTAGATTGGAACGCTATCCACTGCGCTACCAAGACTTCAATGGTATCTCAAAGTTTTCTCTACTTTTGTTTTGTATAATTCAAACTCTGGTGGTACACAAGCATCAAACGCATAAAACGGAGGAAACATTCATACGAATCCACTTCGGCATCGAACCTAAGCCCCTTGTTTCGTAGATAAAAATATTATTCGCTGCCTCAGAGGGATTTTATCAATATCTTCTTTTTCAATATTTCTTCTACGATTTTATACAAAATAATTTCTTTATTTTAACACTTTATTTATAAGTAAAAAAAGAAAAGAACTTTTGATCTCTTTAAATTTTAATTCTTGATTTATTTCTTTTTTATTTGTATGACATTTAAGCTAATTGTTATTAATATTTGAGTATGTATATATTAAATATTTATATTTATACTTATATATAAAAATGATTTTATTCCATTTTGGGAATGGAGAATCGATTTGAACAAATTTTGTTCGATTTCTAAATAAAATTATTATATTATAGATTCTAGACGGTCAAAGAAAATTCAAGCGAAATTTTACCGAGATTTTAGAGATGTAGTTAATGTTCCGTAGCAAAAGTGAAGATTTCGCAAAGATTCACGATTTTTCGTAGATGAAGGGAAATTTTCAAGCAAATCCATCGTAAATCTAGCATGGTCAGAGCAAATAGAACGTAGCACTGCTTAATACGTCGAGACTCCTTTTAATACAGACATTTCAAAAATCCATGAAGTCGGCAGATATACGTGAGATACTTGTGTGCCAACTGTGAGACAGATATCCAATTTCGAGTCAATGTTAACTTTTAAAGAACGTTTTAAAACATCGTATAATGAACGTGATATACAGCGTGTCCTAATAAAATTTCTTTCTCGTTTTTTTCTATTATTCGTTTAAACGATAAAAATGATAAACGACAGATTATCATATCAAAACTCGATATCGAATTATCCTTTTCCAATGATGCATAATTCTTTATGAAATGTACCAAATATTGTGATCTTTCGTAATTGTTTATACAATAAAAATTTTTAAAAATTTTCCACGTATTAAACGTGAATAACACGTTTATTTCAGAATAAAATTCTCGAATTGATCTCGAATTGATCTCGAAAGTTATTTTTTGATAGTTAGTTGAAAGTTACTTTCACACAAATGATCTCAACGCGAAAAATAATTCTCGACTTTTAAAAATTTATCATCGAGAGTTTTATCTTTTGCGTGGATATCACACTCGTGTATAAAACACTCTCGAAACTGCACACAAACCCCAACATTTCTCATAATTTCTCTTAATCGATTTCCCATCGATTTTTTACAAAATTTCCAATTTTTCCTTTAACGCGCTTGGTTCTTCTTTCCAGATCTTTTTTCACGGATACGACGTAAATTAGTTTCAAAGCTGTTTCCACGAGGCGATCGCGTTTCGCGTCGACCATCTTTTTCCAAGTATCAGAAACGCCCCCCTCCCTCTACGTTTTCCTAGGACTTCTTCCGCTCATTTTTCATTCGCCCGTTTCTTTCATCGCCAAGAGGATAGGAATTCCTCGGGAAACCAAGCGGCCAGAGATGAGATTTCCCCCCCGTAGAGGAGAGGAGAGACCGATGCAAAGCGTTTTATTGCGGAGGACGCCCCGCTTTCGAACTTTCGCGCCACCCCTCTCCCTCTCCTCTCGCGAAATTACCGTGAAGGAACGCCCGGAACTCGAACGCGGAAGGAAACCTCTCGTGGAAGAAGATTTTCCCCTGTTCGAATCGTGGAGCCTTCCAAGAAACGGGTTAGAGCCACTCCGGGCACGCCGTCTTCCGGTTTCGGATCGTGGCACGCGTTTCAAAGAAGCGCAAGTTGGAAAATAGAGTCGAGACTAGCTTAGAAGGGGTTTTATATTTTAGTCGAGGATTTTCAACTCGATTTTTGCTCTCCACGAGAAAGAACGTATAGTTATTATGGACATTCGATATCGTGGATTTATGAAATGTTTCGAAGTTGGAAAATATTTGTGGAAATATTTTAAAATTTTGGAGAGATAAATGCTTCTGAAAAGCAGTGAAAATATCGTGAGTATTAAAAGAAATTTATTGTAAGAAATTTAGATATTTAGATAAAATTTATTGTAAGAAATTTAGTTATATAAATAGTTTATATAATTTATTTTTGTTTTATATAGGAAATAAAAGATAATTGCGGATCAATATTGTAGATACAGAAATTTTTTGAAGTAGAGATATATTTAAGTAGAAATATTTCGATTAGAAAATTTTACATTTATGAACAAGTCAATTATTATAGAAATATTTTAAAAATTATTGAAAATTTGAAACGATTATTCGATCCCATTCAGAGTATATTTTATCTTTAGAAAATACTGCACGAATCTTTACTCTATTTAATCGTTCCCGTTCCCCCACGCGTCATAATCAATTCGAGATTAAATTTGGAGCGAGCTCGTTGTTCTGACCGTTTTATAGCAGACGTTCAATTTAGGGGTAGGCCTGATCGGCTTAATTATTTCGCGATAAACGTACAAAGGAGCCTCTAAAATACCTCCATTTCGAGACGAATTGGAGGGCTGCCGATCTCGATAGGAAAGACTGTTTCCAGGAAGTCGAATTAATCTGGCGTGTTAAGTGGCCGATAGGGTTTGACAATTAATTCTCTTGGACGTGATATTCCGTTCAGAATCGACCAGTTCGCATAATTGCAATGCGAAATTTCTATCGTTAGGGACAAACGTGGAAAATTTAACATTAAATTTATCAATGTGTATAATGAATACGTTTTAAATGATTATAGTTAAAGGGGTGTGATGAAAATAAATGGGTACGTATAATCATATTATTAGATCTATTAATTTAAATATACATAATATACAGGCAATGAAAATTATGATGCAATATGATGAAAATACATAAATTTCTATAAAACTCGAAATTGATTTAATAATTTAAATTAATATTTGTCGATATATAAGTGTTATTGTATTGTCAACAACAAATATTTTTTTTTTTTTTAGAAAACTTTATTGCAGTAATTTTTGGAATATCTATCCAGATCTTCTTGAATTTTCTTTACTGTTAGATCTATAAACCTTTTATTTGTCTCACACTTTCCCTTTATCATTTCTCGTTCACTTATACTCGATTTTCTCCCCCACGTACTCACAAAATATAAACACTCCATAATGTCACCCTTAATATTCCCTCCCTCAAGCTAAAAGCTCAATTTATTGCCTTTAAAAGTTTCCTGTGTCCCGCAATCACCCTTCTCTTGACCACCCTTTTTACACACAAAGAGCCCCTTTTCATCGATTGATCAAAGTAAACGATGTTCTTCCTGTTCGCACTATTTCTCCCGTTTTACGTATTTTGAAATACTGGAAATCACTTGACCAAAATTGCATTGGTCAAAAGTCAAACGGAGGAGATTCTTTGAGAATTTCTCATGGACAAATTCGACGAAGAAAAGATTCATTATTATTAATCGTACGTAATATTAATATTATAAATTCTCGTTACGAATAAATTTTGATCGATGGATATCGTATGATTACGTACAAATTAAATCTTGGAAAAAATTGATAGTTGATTAAACTTACTCGTGAAAATCAGCGACCATGATAGGTTTAACGCAGCCGGATACAAAGTGGAAAGAAGTTCGTTAAGAGGTTTCAGTGACGGAGGATTCTTTCTTTATTAACTTCTTGCAGATTGCGCGCGTCCTGTCCCTTACTCGTGTACTTCCGGTCTGATTTTCTCTCTCTTTCTTTTTCTCTTTTTCATTCTTTTTATAATGTAAGAGCAAATTGAATTGGCTTTGATTTTCTACCCGCTTAGACCCTCGTCAACGATGTCAATTTGAATTATTAGAGGTAATGAGCCGAGAGGTGTAAAACTTCAGGGGTAATGAGGTTCCTTCGGTTTGGATTTTTTGTTCTTAGATAAGATAAGAAAAGAAAAAAAAAAAAAAAGATAGAAGCGGTGAAACGAGAAAATTTATCAGAGAAAATCTAACTTTATTAGAATTAATCGATCCGAAGTTCAAAGAATCTTCGAAATTTGCAGTTTTTTCTTAAAGCACGATAAATTTGTTTTGATCAATCGGTTATACATTACTTTTTCTTTTCTTTTTCAAGATTTTAACTTTATGCCGTGTAATCATGAAATACCGTGATTATTCAGATTTAATCATAACGAGAATTTATAACGTTTTCATTACACGTGCTTTATAGATTTTTTTTTCCCTCCCCTTTAACGCGACCTGCAATATAAATCTACAAGAGGACAGAATCAAATTTAAATTTCAAAGAAAATGTTATTGGTATCGAAATCGAATCGAAACGCATCTTTGATCATATTATATCACGTTGGAATTATTTAGTTCAACTCTCTTTATCTTGCACAAATTAATCAGCTTACATGCGCGAATAGAAAATATTATTTCGAAAAGTGTTCGATTTAAAATTTATATAACGCGCGCGAATTTATTTCCGATCTTTTTTTTTTTTTCGATCTTATTTTTATCATCGTTAATTCCAATATCGCATTCATGAAAAAGATTCGTTGTGACATTTACCGACGAATTACACGAGATTCCTCTAAAAATTTCATAATTTGAACGCGTGTTTGCGTTTCGATCCTTTTTTTCTTTTTTTTTCCCCCCCATTCTCTTCAACTCAAAATAAAATCACGATCGGATAGAATTTTAATATAGATATCCTTCCGCCGTAGCTAAACTCGATTTCCATTCACAAGTAATAGTTTTTTTTTTTTTTCATCGTTCGAGTGTGGTTTTCCACGAGAGAACCGTAAATATCCTTTAATAAAAAGTCGATAAATATTCGGGATACGTATATTTCCCGAATCGATTTGATAATCGCATGAAAAAAAATTGAGCGTCATTCGAGCTCGAAAAATAAAAAGAATCATCCCTGTTTTGTATGTCCGTTGAAGAGATAAAAATTTTTATGCAAATATCTATTTTTTTTTTTTTTGGTATTACATATTTGTTATAATTAAAAAATTACAATTTTGAACGGTATTTATAAATAATGTAGATGTATATCACGTATCGAATAATATATTAAATGTCAACTGTGTAATTAAGAGATATGTGATAAATGTTCATAATAAAAAGTGACAATTATTGAACACGTAAAATTTTGGTGCACGGGAGAAATGTATGGTAACGTAATAATTCAACATTATTTTTCTGCTTTTATTTTAATCATTTCGAATAATGGCAGAAAATTTTAAAAAAATTATTATAATATTCTATAATGCAACTTATGACATTTATATATGATATATTCTGCAAACTGTACTTGTTTACATGGATATTATTGTTCACGTATTTTATGTAATACTTTATTCGCATATTAATTGGAGATATTTATTATTATTAGTTTTATTATTCACAGATAAATAGTAAAAACTAAAAGTTATCTATCGAGCGTAATTAAATAAGTTTTCAATGGAAGCTGAGGACGATTGATGGTACGAAGAACAAGTTTCAAATTCCGTGCACGTTATTGGAAAGTCGTATCTTGTAGGTAATATTCTGTAACGGATCGTGCAATTAGTTAGGTGCTATAATTAGAAGGCGAGGTCGATTTCGTAGTGAACTTCGTCTTCTAATCTCGATACCTGTCCTTTATGCCGGGAGAATTAATTTATTACCAGTTAGTTTGCTCGATTGACTTCGACTTTTGTGCGAAAGTTTTTAAAAATAAGTGCACAACACATTCTTTCTGGAATCGTATTTTTATTACTTCTACTACTATACTTCTATTATACTATACTTCTATTTATATTTTCTATTATTATATTATTATCTATTATTATATTTTCTATTATACTTCTATTATACTTTACTTCTACTATACTTCTTATTAATGTATTCGAAGATAAATGTGTACATTTCTATTCTTAAAATTTTGGAATTATTTAGAAAATTATATTATATGTGTAATCTTTTTCTGGAATTTTAAAATTCAATTTATTTGCCGTCAATCGATTGGACATTATTGAGATTAAATACTAAATAGAAAATTATTTTTCTTTCTGTTATATAAAAATATCATCTCTTAACCGTAAGAAACGTCAATATTAGGAAATCAATAGAAATGGATTTTCCATGTTCTGCCCATATGATATTCAAATGTAATATTTAACTTTTATAATTTAAAAGCAAATTATTTTCAGAGACAAATCTTCAGAGAATCAATATTTCTCGATCCATATATAAATTGAATATAAAAACATATAATGTAATTAAATAATTATAAATCAAATTTTCGATTCCTCGCCTCTTTTCTATTATCTCTGATTTTGAGTCTTCTTCATCTATTCGTTTCTTTTTTAAAATTTTTCCTAAAAATATATCACGAATATAATATAATATACTCAAAAGCCCAATTTCAAATCTCAAAAAATCACGTATGGACGTCCAATTCGATACTCGTGAAATCTCTCACACCCTCGAGCGAGCTTCCCTCCTTCTCGCCACATTCTCGCCACCCCCTATGGAAGAGCCATTATCGCGAGCAACCACGCAGCGTGTTAAGCTGTTCCATCCATGCTTTCATCGGCCACGATGATTCAATCAGTCGGACGAATAACACAGAAAAATTGCAACCATAGATTGAAGTACAATCTTCTTGCTGGAAACTTGCTCTATCCCTCTGCGGTGATCGCTGTAACGCGTCTCTATCGCTCTATGGAGATATTATATGGGAGATTGGATATAAATTCCACCTCCGATTCCTACGTACGTCACGACGTTTCGAGGATAAAGGGGGATCGTGATCATTATCCTTGTAATAATTGGATGGCTCGTGATACGTTGTAAGTGGCGTCGCTTAACCGGAATACTGATTACAGCTGGCTGAGTTTCGGTGGTTTGCGGCTATCAAAGTGGTAAACTTCATCGTATCGTTTCATGCTTTATTATTCCCTCCTCGAATCTCCTTCGTACCATTCCCATTATAATGATGGAGATTTTAAAGATACATGAATATAGGGAAATATTGAAAGATAAATATTGGAAATTTTTACGATATTATTAATTTATTTTACGATATTTATATATTTATTTTAAATATTCTGAAAAATGTGTGTTTTATAAGTATATATTTAGAAATGAATTATCGATTTTTTTTTTTAATTGATGTAATTATTGTTTCAGCATTTTGGAAAAATTGAAATATAATTTTTCGTTATTTAAACTATATCGTATCGAACAATTAAAATTTGAATATTCCATTTATTCCTTTGAAATAATGACACGAGTCGATGCAAAAATTTTAATTGGCCAAATTTATTCGCTTGAATTTGACACGATGAGATAAACCTATAAATTTATTCGCGGAAGTTCGATGATAAATGTTGGATCAGTGATAAATCTCGAAGCGTTCGAGACTCGAGACAGAAGTCTGGAGAGAGCTAGTATGGAAAAGTTTTACAGTGGGATCAAGTTGAATTGTTTTCGAAGCGGGTCGTGGCCTCGAGACGAAGAAAAAGCGAGGAGACTCGATTTTATGATGAGTCTGCGGACCCTTGATCTCTTCTGAGATCTATAATGGAATGGTTGATGAAGTTAAGCATTGATACTTTTTCAATTTCTCGAAAGTTCTCGATGAAGTAACGAAACTTAATGATTCGAATAGCCATTGTGATTAGTTTGAGCCGAAAGTTTTTTTCCCCTCTTTCCAATTTTATCTATATTTCTATTCTTCTTAATTCTTTTTTGTAGAATTTTGATTAATATTTAATTCTATATTCATATTTGATGATTTTTAGGAATTGCCAATCTTATCAACTTAATCTTTATCAATGAAAGTCAAAGTGGTCAAAATTAAATTTTAACAAATTTAACAAAGCTTCATCATCGAATCAACCTACGATACATTAGATTATTGTTAAATTCTTATTTAAAAATAAAATTATCATTATTTTAGAAAAAACGATTAATCAAATCAAAATCGATTATTTAAAATTTTTAAATAAAGTCTCAAAAAACTAATTTATAGTAAAAATTAAAATAATGCACAACAAACAAATTTGTGCAATAGATTCAAAGCTTTGGTATAAAAATACCATTGATTGGTATTTCAGAATCCTTAAAAGTGAGTCGGTGTAAAGTTAACGAGCTCAAGATACGCGCCATCGCGTGTTCGCCATCGGATGGTGGGAGTTTTGAACGAAGTGAAAAATTGTAGGTTGTTAGCGGTGATTAGGGGGACGCTCGTTATTGGAGCGGAAGCGACAAGTGCTCCCCTATTCGTTTCGAGAGGTATTATGCTAGGTCAACCTGTTTACGATGAATGAAACTTCGCGATCATGTTGCGAGATTAGGTTATGTTCGTAAAACATACGGCATAGGGGAGAACGGTTAATAGCCGCTCATAAATAAAAGACGCGTCAACAGATAAGTTCAAATGACAAATCTCATCGAGCGATTAATCCTTTTCAACGGCTTGAATGGTAATTATTTTTTTCTCGTGATCGAGTTGGACGTAAATAATGAATTATAAATGATTCAGTTTGTCTCAATTTCTAGTAATTTTTAGTAATTGTGAAGGTATTGGGTTATTTGGTTTAAACAGCTTTTTTTTATTTAGGGATCCCTAGAAAATTGGGAGAGTAGAAAAAGTGGTTTAATTTTCTTTTGTGATGGAGAAATTTGCAAAACTATTAAGACAAGATTGATAGTAGTGAGTTTATTATTAATTTTTAATGAAAGCGTTGAGGTGAGTCTAGTTCCATTTCTGGGGATCTCTAGAAAATAGAGAGTAAGAAAATAGATTTAATTTTTTGTTTTAGAAATTTGTTTTTAGAAATTTGCAAAATTCAACACAATACTACTATACTAATTGTGAACTAATGTTAATTAGTGAAGGATAGTTGATGTGAAATTAAAATTTTTTAAGAAAATTCTTTCGATATAAAATACGATAAAATTTAAATGTCAATTGTAACAATTCAAATCTCTCAGAGATCTAGATTGTGAAAATCAAGATGCTTAAGTTCTTATACCAAAGATATCGCGTCTCGGGTTCCATAAATTTCCATTCATTTCAAATCACCAGGGAATTTTAATGAAGAGGATTAAGTCCACCAGTTTTAATTAATTATTATAGAGATAAGATCGGTGAAAATTTTTTTCTATCCTCATTAACACGATGCATTACACTGCGTGTAAACGATTACACCAAGGAAATTAAGGATTTAGTAAATTAAACTGTAAAAATCCATCGTGGATTAATTATAATCGTTTATTGAAAACAATTTTGAAAATAATTCGCTCGATTATTCAGGGAAATACCATTTTATTTGAGTGCATTAGACGAAGAGAATTTATAATTAATTCGTTGCAAAGTAAAATAATAAGCGAAACCAGAATTTCCTCGTAATATTATTAACGTATGCACGAAACGCATAGTTAATGCATGGAGGAGCATGAATTATACGGATACTTTACTGTTTGAGTTCGACTATTACGCTCTATCGTTTCTCGAGCGCACAACTCGAGACTTGATTTTTATCTTTTCTTTCTGAATCGAATCTCTTTTATCTTTAACGATCGTTAAGTTCAATCGAAGAAGTAAAACATTTTACACAAAGTGCAAAAAATATGATACTCTTATTTCATTTTTGTATAGATTGTATAGATTGTACGATTCACGTATAAATTCACGTATAAATATCTATTGTTTCATTGTCCAAACAATAATAGAGGCAAGAATATCTGTATTGATCGAGATATCCGAATGATATGGGATATCCTGTACTGTATGATAATAAGAGGAAACGTTTCGTTAAATAATTCATACAGAATAATTAGATGGTTCCGTTTCGCATTGTTTATTTCATTTAAGTAGCACAGATCAGTAATATTAAATGGATTTCATAATATTGCCCGAATGTATTTCAACATTTGCGGTGCAACAATAATTAGGAAATGATCAGTCAAATAAGTTCGATTCGATATCATTTATGCAAACAGTATTAGCCAATAATTTTCATTCGAAAAACGAAATACGAATAAATCCATATTAAAACAATATCTATTCAACAATGATAATAAAGAGGCCATTGATGAAGTAACGTAAACAATGTAATCGAATCCTTTCATCCTGAATTATCATAGATTCCAAGGATAATAATACCATCAAAACCCATATAAAATGTTCAAACGCAAACAACAATAAGAAAGATACCAACCCATCAAGTAATAAGTAATAAGTAATAACGCAGATATAAATCAGATATTTCCATTTCTAATTATCCCACAAGTAGTACGAATCAATAATATCATCACAAAAATCGAAAAATCACGCACAAAATCTACAAAGAACATTCAAACTGAAGAGACCATTGATGAACTAACATAAACAATCTTCCATCCCGCACCGCCACAGATTCCCAAGTAGTGCGGATCAATAATATCGCAATTACGGACCGAATCATCACGAACAAAATATCCAATATAGATCCGCGACGATACCATCGATCGAGCAATCAAAAACAATCGGTAATCAGATCCTTCCATTCCGCATTGTTCGAATACTCCTTCCCCCGAGTAGTACAGATCAATAATATAATATCCATCAGACGCGACCCATTACATTGTACCAAGACATCCGAGCGGCGTTGCTACGATAATTACGAAACGATCGGTCAAATCGAATCCTCCCCATCCCACCCTATATACCCTCCACCCTATATACCCTCCTCCAACAATATTCCTCCAAGTAGTACGAGTCAATAATAACACCTTAATCGCGAAATTACATGGAAATTACAACGAATATATAACGTTATCCGGGTATTATCCGTCCGATTATACGCGCGGAAACGGAACGTGTACGAATAATAGTCGAATCGAAACAGTGCCGATCTTGCGGAAATTTCTCGGATCGGCTAATTGGTCCATGGACGGGGCGTTATCGCGATATGGGCGCTCGCTATGGTGGATTGGGAGGTGAGTCGAGGAGGTGAATCGAGAGAATCGGGCGCGCTCCATCCAAAATACAGTGTGCAGCGCGGCGTAGGGGACAATGGTGCCCGTTTGATTCGGTTAATGAATACTTGTCGGTGCGCGGATTATCGCGTACTTATCACGCGTGAAATATGATCGAGCGCGACACACGGCCCGCGAACAAACAAACAAACGAACGAACGGAGGAAGGAGGTTTTGCGATTATTACACGCGATTAACCCCTTTCGGGATGGATTTCATGGGCGGGGGAGGAAGGGGGATTTTTTTAAATAATATATCGTCGGGCAACGATCCTTCATTTCTGGGCGATATTTCGACACGGTGACACGGAATTGCTTACGATTGTTGTGTCGCGATTCACGATGGATGATCGATGCTAAGCTTTTCGACGATGGGATTAACGTTTCGTCGCGACTGATAGGGGGATGGTATCTAACGATCATCCGTTGATGGATGGATCTCCCCGTCCCCTTTTCTCGAAAAGGTGTTGCGGCAAGATATATCGATTATTAAACGCGGGGATTGTATCCTCCGCGGTTTAAATTTAATCTTCCTCCTGTTTTGTTATTTGTTTAAACGATATCGATGGATCTGGGATATCGATGAAACGATGATATTTTTGTTTGCAAGAGTATACAGATATTCCTTAACTTATATCTTTATATTTTACACAGGTAATATAAATTATTGTCCTAATAACAATTATAAACCTCGAAAAAGTATCTAAAACAAACCATCCCCCGGTGATAAAATATTCGAGTAAAATAGAGAATCAAGATTTATCGGAGATAATGCCAAAATCTCGAACAAGATATTTCCCATCCACGTGAAAAATATCCAGGACGCTACCAAACTTTCGAGCTCTAATCTATTCCATCCACATCAAAAATCCGCCACCTTGCTCGAATCACCACCACGGATCGAGGACATCGATTTTCATCCGTGATTTTAAAAAAAATCGATCTCTGAATAATATCTCGATTTTCGATCGACTCCTCCATTCGAACCCAGAATCTCGAACTCTCCCAACAGAAGGAAATTTCTGTATCCACTCTCCACTCGCGTGTCGAGGGACAGAAAGTTAGGAAGGGGGAGGGGGAAGGAGTCGACCGCGAGAGTGCACCGAACGAGATCGATTTTCCTTTTAATACGTTTGGCCCGTGTGCACACGCGTGATTGAGCCCCTTGGGAGGGCAGTGATGAATGAAAAAAAAAAGTTTCGCAGCCGGCATGAGTTCGACGTCGAATCAACGGCCGAACCGTGCTCGATCCGTTTCGCCTTCCGCCTAACGGCGCGAGATTAAATGGACTTCCTGCTTCCTGGACTTCCTCCCGCGACACGGATCACCGAGGCGCGTTTCGATCTTGGTGACCTGGTTCTCCAGCCCTTGTGATTGTTTCAACACATGGCTGGTTAATCCATTTTTTCCTCCCTCTCTCCCTCTCTTTCTTCCTTTTCTTTCCGTTCCATCCTCTTTTGCCTCTCGAGCGATAAGGGAAGAGAGAATTTTCGATTCGATGCGTGCGTGGAATTTTCGCGGTGGTGGAAATTTTTGTAAAACTTTTTTGTACGTGCGAATTTTTAACTCGAGTTTCATATTTCAGTTGATACACGTTTTTCGTCGAGAGATAGAATTATAAAAAAACGAAATTTATAATATAATTCTATAATTTATACCTCTAAAAGAGAACAATTTAAAAATATTTGTGTTAAAAAGATTTTACGAATAATTGGTTATATTATTTTTATTCTGATTCGTTGTTGGAAAAGAAATATTGCATAATTGGAAGGAGATGGTGAAAAAAGTGATATAAATGCATTTTCAATTTTTCGAATCAGTCCTCAAGAAATTTTCCTCTTTGTGTAGAAAAGACAAGTGTATATTTTCTTCTACAATCATCATATACATTTTATTAAAAAGAAAAATATTTATCCATTTCTACCGCGACAGTGTAAACCAGAGGTGATCGATATTTTACAGATATTTTGAAACAAGATTCTTCGAGTTTTGATTTCGATGTTGGTACAGTGATTTCGCCGGCGAAAATCATCGCGTCGCCGAGGAGAAAGATGTTCGCCAGGGGCCGCCTGAAAGCGTCAACCCGTGGTGGAGTAAGTTTCATTCTTGCGTTGCTCAAAGTAAACCTCGATAATGCACTTCAATCTGTTCCTCCAAGTTATTCTTCGATCAGCCGAACTCGCATGAGAAATATTCGAACTTTGCATTTTGTTTTCCTAGTAAGATCGATGAAGACCGGTGAATAAATTTCTGGAACAACGAACTCTGAAGTGGAGAATTTTATAAATATATATATAACTTGTGGTATTCTCGAATAGCGCATCTGGAAAATTTCTTACGAAAGAAAAAGATAAAAATAATAAACGAATGGAAATTTTTTTATTTTCCATTCTGTAAAGGATTCTCGTTTCCTTCTCTTCGATGGTAAGTATTCAAAGTATTCTGTTTTCGTAGAAAAGTCTAATAAACCAGAATAAATTTATAAGGCAATGAAATCTGATCTGAAATGGACAATTTGAAAATTTGCCAAAAACAATCTTTTCTATTCGATTTCAATTGTTTATTACATTTATGCAGTAATATACGATAGATATTTTATTAAAGGAAATTTAATTATTTAATATTTTTTTCTAAATTTATTTCTCGTATAAATTTCTCTTCAATTTTGTTTTAATTGCGTATTCAAATATTTCCACAGAGAAAATATAGGAATAATAACAAAAGAAGAATAATTTTCTTATTTTTCATTCCAAAGAGGAATCATCGTCTCTCATTTCTTCAACACTGAACAAACTATTCACAGGGAAAGGTATCATCGCGCGATTTCGTCGAATTACCAAGACTGGTTCCTACATAATAGGAGAGCCTTAAACGAATTACGATCATCTTTTAGCGCTTGTGCATCCCGAGAGAGCATTACTGACGAAATCGTTTCTCCGCTCGTAAAGCTTCGTTCCCTGGAAATTTCGTGGCGAATGCATAACGGAGCTTGTTCCTGTCAGGAACTCTCGGTAAATCGAAATAAAAGGCACCGGCAATAAAACGATATTCTCGCGATTTATTCTCTCCTCTCTTTACGATGCATCTATTAATTTTGATAACGATTCTTTTTTTTCTAACATTTCAGATTTATAAAATAAAATTTTGTACATTGTTACAATAAAATTTGTACAGTATATGAATGAAAATATTGTAATAAATAATTGAATCAAGTATCATGGGTAAGGAAAAAAGGATGGATAAAATTTATTATTAATTTTTCAAATATAATTCAATTGAAAATTGAGATTATCGAACGAAGAAAGAATTTTACGTTTTACAATTTTACGTTTGTTATAACATCGTTTTATTATTAAATATACTGTAAAACTCTTTAAACAAGATTTATCGAAAAGGAATTCGAGCTCAAAAAGCAAATATGTAGAAAAAACACCATTGGATCCCTTGCCCTTTTCTCTTCACCGGGGAAATTAAAACTTGTGGAGCATCGTCAAAACAGCGTCGAGCTATTTCTCAAGCGGAAACATCTCTCTGGAGTGGCACATATCGAATCGAAACATTTCCATTCGTATGAAGCTTTCGTCGAATGGATCGTCGATCGTGGTGGCGGAACAAAATTTCCCTGCTGAAACTACCTTTGTCTCTCAGACACGTGCGCCAGTGTTCCACCAGAGGTTCCATCAGACACCCGTTGATTGTAACGTCACCGAATCTCGCCCATGAATTTGCCATTCGAAAGATTCAATCCATCTCCATCCTCGAACAGGAGTTTCCGAACGTCTGGATCGCCAATCGTCGAGTTGTACCACTGGAAAGAGTCGAGCCCATGTATCGTGCAATATCTGGGGCAAATTTTAAATATTTAACACGCGAACGAAGATCGTTGCCGCGATAATGACTTATGTATGCGTGGCAGGATCACGGGTGCACAATTGGAAAATGTTATACCTTGCTGAAGGAAAAAGGTAATAACACGAGGAGCATTTTAACCGTATTATTTGCTATTACAGAGACGTAACAGTAAGAAAAATTGGTTTTGATGACATGACTCACGTCAATGAAGAATGAAACCAAGGAATAGTTGATAATTCTTCGTATATATATTGGCGAAAGGATTATGAAGATAAAACAATATAAAAATTAAGGATATCATTAACGCCATAATTAAAAACGAGAAAAAGAAGACGCCAAATGCATTTTCCATTATTATATCAAGAGAAATAACAAATATAGTTATATATATTGTATCAATTATATAAATGTTATGTATTGTCAAAAATATATAGAATGTAATATATAAATTGTATAATTATGTATGTATGTATATATGTATGTATGGATGTATGTATGTATGAATGTAATATACAAATTGTACAAATACTATGTATTGTAAAAAATATAAAAATTAAATAAAATAAATATTTTTCCCTTTAAAAAAGTGAATATTTCTTTTTCAAATTACCCGTTTTTCCTATTCCATTTCACATTCTTCAACAGATCGTAAAAATACCACACAATGCTAAGTATAAAAAAATAAATAAAAAAACAGGTAAGTGTAACAATTTCACAAAATTTCTCGCCCAAATTTCCGACTTTTGAACAGGAGAATATGATATGCAAAGAGGTGGCACTAAAATTTTTCGACAGAGACCAAATTCTTGAAGTTTCTCGACCAAATTTCCGACTTTTGAACAGGAGAATATGATACGCAAAGAGGTGGCACTAAAATTTTTCGACATAGACCAAATTCTTAAAGTTTCTCGCCCAAATTTCCCACTTTTGAACAGGAGAATATGATATCTAAAGAGGTGGCACTAAAATTTTTCGACAGAAACCAAATTCTTAAAGTTTCTCGACCAAATTTCCGACTTTTGAACAGGAGAATATGATATGCAAAGAGGTGGCACTAAAATTTTTCGACAGAGACCAAATTCTTAAAGTTTCTCGACCAAATTTCCGACTTTTGAACAGGAGAATATGATACGCAAAGAGGTGGCACTAAAATTTTTCGACAGAGACCAAATTCTTAAAGTTTCTCGACCAAATTTCCGACTTTTGAACAGGAGAATATGATACGCAAAGAGGTGGCACTAAAATTTTTCGACAGAGACCAAATTCTTAAAGTTTCTCGACCAAATTTCCGACTTTTGAACAGGAGAATATGATACGCAAAGAGGTGGCACTAAAATTTTTCGACAGAGACCAAATTCTTAAAGTTTCTCGACCAAATTTCCGACTTTTGAACAGGAGAATATGATACGCAAAGAGGTGGCACTAAAATTTTTCGACAGAGACCAAATTCTTAAAGTTTCTCGACCAAATTTCCGACTTTTGAACAGGAGAATATGATACGCAAAGAGGTGGCACTAAAATTTTTCGACAGAGACCAAATTCTTAAAGTTTCTCGACCAAATTTCCGACTTTTGAACAGGAGAATATGATACGCAAAGAGGTGGCACTAAAATTTTTCGACAGAGACCAAATTCTTAAAGTTTCTCGACCAAATTTCCGACTTTTGAACAGGAGAATATGATACCTAAAGAGGTGGCACTAAAATTTTTCGACAGAGACCAAATTCTTAAAGTTTCTCGACCAAATTTCCGACTTTTGAACAGGAGAATATGATATGCAAAGAGGTGGCATATTGGATTTTTCTGAAACTGAGAATTCGTATTGTTTCGTATTTATTTGATATATACTTACCTATGATACTTACCTGAGGTACTTACCTGGAATACTTACCTTTTACAGCTGCTATTTTCAATTTTTTTTTTTTTTTTCAGTTTTCTTAATTCTAAGGGTTACATGGGTAGTGTAGGAGCGAATAGGCTCGGATAAGATTGGATGGAAGATGGGATAGAAAGGAAAACGGAAGATGATAGGAAGTAGGATAGGATTGGGTAGAAGGTAGGATTGGGTAGAAGGTAGGATTGGGTAGAAAGTAGGATTGGATAAAAGGTAGAATTGGGTAGAAGGTAGAATTGGGTAGAAAGTAGGATTGGGTAGAAGGTAGGATTGTTTAGAACGTAGGATGGAGTAAGAAGTAGGATTGGATAGAACGTAGGAGTAAAAGATAGGATGGGGTAGAATAGAGAGAAAGAAAAAAAGGATAGGATAGGATGGGACAAGTGGCAAGATAGGATAGAAAGTAAGATAGGAGATAGGATTGGAAAGAGGATAGGATAATAGATAAAATGTTCAGGATAATTCATGTCAGACATGTAAAGGTAAAAGCTTCTTTAATATAAATAAAAAAAACTCTAAAAAACTCTTTAATATAAATAAGCAATCTGTTGCATATATTTCTTTTCAAAATATTATAACTGATCAAATAACAATAATTTTTACAATCAACAAATTTTGCGATCCTTTAATTCTGCAGACAAGTATATATTTCCATTTTCACCACTGGAAATCAATCAACGGATTAATTATACGTTGCGGAGGAAATTTGAGGATTACGCATCGGCGAAATTCAATTTGCTTAAAAGTTTTTGCGTTACGTGTTTCCTGGACGACGGGAGTACTCCGAGGGCGTGTATCGTACCTTCCAACTGACACGCGTGTGTGTCGTGTTTGCAATTAGCAGTTCAATGTAAGCGTAACAGGTATCGCTGATTGAATGTCCAGCTAGCATTGTGCGTATGCATTGTGCAACGAAATTCCCAGGTATAACATTCACCGTTTGCTCTAACTTCGTAAACAGTAATCAGCTCGATAATAACGCGTTACACTGATGCAATCGTCTCTTCAAATGTTTAACGAATTTAATTTTGATTCCCGCCTTCCACACTTTCTATATATATTCGAAAAGTTAAACTAGAAATAAAACTATTATTTCGATCATTTTACGAATAATTGAAATTTGATATAATATATACATACACAGATAAGATATCTAAAAAAAAATTATTCGATTTCATAGAAATCATAAATTTATCTTAATGATTTCTTTTAAAATGAAATGATATTTTTCATATTCGATAGATTTTTATTATTAATAGAATACTTTAAAACTAATATAGTGATCTGAAAGGACGAAAACAATTAAATAATATCGCAAAATGTTCGATTATTTTGCAAGTAAATTATTCATCATAATTCAAACGATCTTGAATGATTTTCAATTACGAGTCTTTGTACTCTGTATTCTAAAATCCTCTATTACAAAATTGAATTGAAAAATATATCATTCCATTTTTTAAAAAATGAAGATTTTAATATACCATAAAAGAATTATTGACATGAAACTATGCTTCTCTCAAAATTAAACAACTTTATATTCTGTTGCATTTTTTTCTCCATTATTTAAATGATACAGAATAATATCCGATTCTGTACAGTATGAATAAACACAACATGGCGATACATTCGTTAATAAAATGGGAACGATTTGCGAGGCAAATAAATCAACTTAATATTTGACGGTTTTACAAATTGAACAGGATTTTACGCGACGGTTCGCGCTTGTTCTCCCGAAAATTATTCAATTCGCTAACGATGTACGAGACGCCAAAATCTGCAGAACGCAGCCAAGCCGAGTAATTAGTTCTGATTGAATCGTAGCGCGATAGGTATGTGGCTCGAGCCGAATTTTAGAGCTATGAGCATTTACGATCTGCCATAACGCGTTGACTAATTGCCATTCATGCGAAACTGTAAAATTCGATTACAACGCCTGTTTGTTAAATCCTGTTAGACGTGAATTTAAGCGTTAACATAACGATAACGGCACGATATTTTCCTAATGAACCTGAAACAGATTACACTCGGCACTAATTGAAGAAGATTAATAATACCAAAGTTTTTAGACAGATTAAATATTGGGTGAGAATGTTTGTTCAAAAATTCTATAATCTATCTTATTTAAAATAACGATGTACAGAAAGAAGCTTGGATAAATCATTTGTTAATGATCGAGACGAAAGGAATCAAAGTGAAATAATAAGAAATAATTATTTGCTGGAGAAGTTAAATAATATTTAAGCAAGTGATATCAAGAAATTTTACATAAAATTAAATATTACCATAGAAGATAACTTTCTAATTAACAAAGAAAAAGAGAGATTTATCCATGATAAAATATTTCTCGAATATTCTCGATCGATCAATTAGATTTCCAAATTCATAATCGCGAATTCTCGCGAACATCTTGAAACTCCGCAGAAGAACGAAAAATATAGAAAATGATGGTGGAAAATGCGATCGTCAAACGAGAAGACCAGAAGAAATTCAGACGAAGATAATTCTCCGTAATTAGCGCCATTTTCCACTAGAAATTCAAATCCGCATCGTTTATTAACACTCACGACGTTTCTTCTCTCCTCATTTCCTTTCTTCCACTCTCGATACAAAATGTTAATACCGATAAAGAAATTAGGCTGGTTTAAAATTAGTACGAGCTGCGAATGTGAAACGAAGTAATCAGGGACGATTGAAGTGGCGCAGCTCGTTTTCCGTTGGATCCAATAACCATTCGTGTATCCAGCGTCATAAATTTCCATTATACTGTTTGCCAGGTTATTTTCTCGCGTGCTGCATCTCGGAGATTATTTACGCGAGTAGGAACATCGACCCGGCTGTTTGCGACGTCGGCTGTCCGGATTAGGATCGTTAATCCGACCCAGCATGGTTGTCGGGCGCAATTACGAATTGTTTCGTACTGGATATTGATAGACACACCTTTTGGATAATTTTAGAATAATTTTAGAATGGTTGGTTTCGCTCAACGTATTAAATTGTTGAGAAATGTTAGGATAAGAGCGTGTCAAGTTATTTGAAAGATGTATGTATTTCGAGATTCCGTGACTGGATACTATTTTTAGATTGGAAATCTAGAAAATGAACAAATTTTTTTGTTATATAATGTTTTAGAGCCATAAAATTAAGGCAGAAGAATAAGTAGTATAAATAGTTTATAACCACAGACAAGTAATGTAGGCCAATTATTTCATCAGACAAGTGGAACATGGATTAAATTTAAGAAAAATTAAGAAAATTAAATTAAATTAAAATAAAAAATTAAATTAAATAAAATTAAATTAAATTAAATTAAATTAAATTAAGAAAAATTAAGAAAGAAAGATTTATTTTTGTAAAAATGATGACTGATGAAATTAAAAACCAACGATGGAAATTAAATAAACACTATTATACGAGATTTTGAATTAATTTTTATCATAAGAAAGTATTATCATCTATTTTTCCAGCATAAGATAACTTTAGAAATAGATGATGGAAGTTCGAACATCTTCGAAGATACATTCTCTGAAAAAAAGGAAGAAAATTTGAAAAATTGAATATAACATCGTTCAATTTCTTATAAATCTCCATTTTCCGCAATGATGTAACGCGAGATAACAAGATCTCTCTATTACTTTTCGTTTACATAAAAAAGGAAAAGGCAGAAACGTTTTATCACCACGTGTGTCGTATGTCAACACACATCGAAAATACATTAAGTTTGTCGATATGTTTGTAAATGATACGAAAAGTAAAGGGATAGAGAAGTCTCGGTTGAAAAAGTTTCGCGAGCATATGTTCGACCGAGGCAAAATGGAGGGTGACATTACCGTGAGTGGTTTCGATTTGTCGTTGCTCGACGACGAGCTTTCAATTCTTCCTCCCGGCTCGATATCGTTCTTGGGGATGCCGAATATATTTTACGCGTGATCTTATAAAAGGGGCTTGCATTTTTGCGACGACGACTTTCAAACCGGCGTTCGTAAATATTCACTTATGAATTCCTTCCTCTACACTCGTGTCGTATTTCATATGTTCGCAGCATCAAAAAAATCTTTTCTGTGAAAAGAAAAAAATTACAACGCAAGTTTGATTCTATTGCCATTTGATTCAATTTTAACTGAAGGATATGATATCGAACTATTTTTACAAAAAGTCTAAAAAAAAAATTTCGTTTCGTAAATTCGAACAATTGTTATTGAATCTTGTATACAAAATTTTCTAAAAATAATTCTATTATATGTTATTAAAATTGATTTGGATAGAATAGAATAAAAATGTTCGAATATCTGGCTAAAAGATAGAACGAAATTCTGTTTGATTAAATAGCTGCACAGTTTCAATTTCCCTGCTGTCAGTAGAATAAGACGATGCTTCGTCAGGCTAGCTACGTAGGCGTCGAAGTTCGTAGAGTAAGATCCGCTGACATCAGACAAGTGGAATGGAATTGTGTCCCGACAGCCAAGTAGAACGCTCTTCAATCGGGCCAAGTAAAATAAAATCTAATCCAGTCGAAACGAGTGCTGTCTATCTACTTGCAGGGGAAATCTCGTAAAACTTTGATTGTACATCTTGCACCTTTCAACCTGTATTTATGAGATTGATGATGAGAAACTTTATACGATTGTTAATCTGTTTTCTATACTCAGAGAAAAAGAGAAGAAGTCTATTAAAAGAAATGTAAATCTGACTTAATTAATAAAATAGGTAAATATATCGATTAAAAGTTTCACAAGATGAACAATATATATAAATTTATAGGTGACTCAAGATTTTTTTAAAGAATGAAACATGTATATTAAAAAAATAATTGTGTCATAAATATGCAAATAAATTATTCATGCAGCACAAAAATTTCTATTTTTTGATAATATAATAATAATCTCAAAATCTTACTTATTAACGAAATATTCCATGTAACTCTCACAAGATTAAAAAATTCCTATGAATTATATTTAAGGAAAACAAACATCTAAATATCCTTTCTTCTTTTTTACGTATAACAATTATCAAATCCTTGTAAGTATACTCACCAAAATCATCGTGTTAAATCACGTAATTCGTCGATCGTTAATCCTAATGCGATCACGATTATTTCCGGCTTCGTTAAAGTTTAATGTCCTCTCGTTGCGTTACAAGTCGCATGATCCCATCTCCTCTGATACGTAACGCCTAATGGTTCCAAAGTGCATGAAAGGAGAGAAAGGTAAAGGATTTAGGAAGAGATGGCGTTAAAATTTTACGACACGCCTTCACCCTTTTAATACCTGCTCTCTTGCTTTTGCTTCATAATAACGATGACCATCCGTGGCCATGAAAACTTTCACAATGTGAAGCTTGGCTGATTTTTATGACACATTTTATGATCGACAAGCGAGCAACAAATTTTCGTGGTATTTCGAAAAAAAAGAAAAAATATTGGTAGCAGAGTTTGTACATGGCAATATTAGTTTATAAAATAATTCTAACAATTATTGGTAGGGAAAAAATGTTGTTAAAATGTATGGACCATTATTAAATATTTGATCGTAATATTCAAACCATAAAATAAGTAGTATAAGTTAGTTATAATCGAAAAAATGATATAGGAGAATTGAGACAGTTATGGTCCAACAAGTAGTACAGATCAATCGTTCGTCAGTAAAACAGAACATGTTCATTCATTTATGAAACAAGTAGCACAAATCAATAATTCTTCACTTAGTATATAACAAGACATCTAACAATAATTATTGTAAGCTACTTATCACATGAGTAAAAGTAACACGTTCCAACAAGTGGTATAAATCAATAATTTATTCTCATGAATAAGTAATTGATAGAAACGATAATTTAATAAAATAATACGTGTCAATCATCCCTTTAAAAACAATTCGAAGAAACGTAATCTTTCATCTAAAATAAATCGATCATCGAATAAAATCGATCAAAGAAAGAGAAAAAAAAAAAAAAAAAAACGATTGTATAAAATCGCTTTTATCGCAATGCAGATAATATATTTAAAGCGTGTCGACGGAACACGGTTTCTCCTAGTCTTGGATGGCAATCTTTCGGCGCATAATGGATTCCGTTTCGAGATTTCTACGATGTTAACTAGCGTAGCGAGGAGAAATTACGCAAGTTTCGGTTAAAGTGGTCCGCGTAGACCGAATTTTCTGAAGCATGGCTGAACGAGGAGGAGTCTCAGATGCTTGGGCAAAGAGAGAGAGAGAGAGAGAGAGAGAGAGAGAGAGAGAGAGAAGAAAGAGAGAGAGGAAGATCGAAACTGTTCGAGGAGTTTTACACCGGCCAGATCTCACGCGAGATAGAGGAGGAGCCAAGTTTTCGTCGCTCTAGATACAATTACTAACAACTTGTGAATTGGCTCGTTCAACAATGCATTCGGCAAGATTTGCATGTTCTTGCGCGTCGTATGAAACATGGAGAAATTCGAGTAGATTTACTTTATTTCGTATGGCATGGCGTTCTTTCTTATATATCGTTTTACGTAAACAGAAATGTGTAAGGAGAAAATTTTAAATACTTTCCTGAAATCGTGCTGGATTACGTTTTGAAATCTTGTGTTCGTCCATTCTTGATTAGAATTTAGGTTTTATTTTTTTATTTAGAATTTTTATAATTATTTCGCCGCTGGCTCGAGAAAGATGTTCAATATAATTTTCAAACTCTTTAAAATATTTCTTCTAAACATTTATATCAGTTGAGGATGCGTTTATGAAATAATTTGTAATTTGCTTCGTCTCTGAAATAGATAGTTAAGATAGTTAAAAATTAGGAAATTGTTGTAACGAGCGAATTTATTTTTAATTCCATCACATCACGAGTCACTGGTACGAATAAACAATTCCAGTTCCAATGTAATTAGTTTTCCGAATGCTCGAAATCTCCGGAACCGGGATTATCTCTATTCTGGGTGGCTGATTAGCAAAAACTTCGCTCAAAGTCCCCTGGAACCGTTCCCTGGAATTCATCGTTGAACCAAGTACAATCGAGATATCATCTAGAATGTTTATGGGAAAACTGCTGAATTTCTTCTTGATCTTGACTTGTGCCCAGTTCTAAAGTACCATTGCATTAAAGTGTGTACACACGAATAAGAAAATTTGTATTCATCCGACCAAACACTACATTCACAAGTAAATTACGATTAATATTTTTTCAACGTTACTAATTTATAATATTTAATTTATAATATTGATTGACAACAATTCAACAATGTTTCAAACTTGTCATTCAATTATTAATCATATTTATAGAAAGACAACATATATTTCTAATAATTCTTCGACGCTCGATCGATAAAAAGAGAAACGTTAAAATAATAATCCATCATTTCGGCTTGACCATATTTATCATAACCTTAATTTCTACAAAATCGACCGACTCCTTCCAAAGTTCATTCGGCCATAACTGCTGACCGCTACAGTGGCGCCATCGCAACCACGGTCGATGGTCATGCATATTTGCCAAAGTTGAAAGTTGTTCGATACACGTTGCGCCTTCGATTCCTATATCGGCAACTTCGTCCAGGCTGGTCTTGCCGATTAGCTAATCGCCAATTCCACTTAGAAACCTGCCACCATATCCACGAGCACAATGTCCCGATACTCTATTATATTCACGTAACGAGGCGAATGCTCGAGGCCTCCATCGTTGTTTGTTATCAAGCTGGCCCCTTGAAACGCGATCCGCTTTATAAATTACCACACAGCTTTCGTCGAAGCGATATTGCGCTTGCACGATCGCGCCCGTCCACTCGAGCCCTTTCGAAAACTCTACTCTCCTCGTGCAACGTTTACTGTCAGCCAAAGTTTCACTGTCGCCGCCATTTCACCGGATCCCCCCTCCTTTCGATGGATAGACGGGGGGGATAGATGAAATCCTGGCGAAATTTCAACGACTGCCAATTTCATCGAATTTAGTTCGTTTCCAGTTTTAGTCGCGATCGAAGTTGTGCGGATGAAGTTTGGAAACGAAATTGGTTTAATCGGCCCTAATTCTCGGCTATTTAACCATGGAAACGTTCTTTCTTTCCAGTTAGAAATTTGTGTATCTCCTTCAAAGAACGTGATTAAATTTATTAATATATTAGGCGATTAAATAAATCCTGCAGAGTGATAAATTATATTCATTGTATTTGTATGAAACGTCTCTCATTCATTCGAAATATTCTCACGTATATTCTTCCATACACTCTCCGATTTCTACAATATTCCAAGAAAAATCGATCACTATATCAAATTAATCAAAAACAACGTTAATTTTTAAAATTCGACGCGAAAGAGAAACCAAAAAAAAAAAAAAATAAAAATAAACTCGATCTTCTTTCTCTCTTTTTTTTTTTCACGAGAATTCGAAATTCTCTCCTCGAAATTTAATCAGAATGCTACGAGCCGCAATGACAGAAAGAAAGTTCGAAAGCGGGAAGCGGCGAATTCCACGTGCGCGCGAATGAGAACAAAGTGACGAGCTCGTAAAAGCTCGAGGAAGAGAGGTCCGAATTCAACAGAAGTCTCTCTTTCTCTCTCTCCTCCGGGATAAGACGTGTTTAATGAATTAATAAAATTCCACGGAGCTTCGCTCGTCTAAATTGCTCGCTCCTTACGCGGTCGTGCCCCTCGTCGATCGTTATTTCGAATTTTATCGAGAAGGGTCCGCTTGAAATTCAAATTAAATTAAATCGAGGGAGGGGAGGACGAACACGTATCTCTAGAAAGATGGCCAAATATAAAATTCAAAGCGCGTCCACCCGTCGATCGATTGCATTGGTGGTCGCTCACTGGACGGATGAAAGATTCTCGACTCTTTTCGAAAAAAAAAAAAAAACGATTTGATTTATGAAATTGGAGAAATGGAGGGGAGAGGGAGGATTGCGTGTTAATCTTTAAGAAAGAGAAAATTCGGGGGGTTGGGGAATTTATGGTTGGAAGGAAAGAGGCTTTTTGGGGGGAAGTTTGGAGAAAGAAAGTTTGGGAACGGGGTTTTACGAATGGAGCGTGGATGGAAGCGTGAAGTTTTCAAGTTTTCAAGTTTGGTTCAGTGAATTATGAATGGGTGATCGATCGATATTTGCATTTTGCATCTATTACGTAAATTTTTATTCGACATTCTGACTTTCGATTTCAGTAATAGATAAACGATCTGTTAAATATCGATTTGAAATATCACTTTCGATAAAAAGATATCGGAAAATGTATTCTATTTGAATTCAAGCGGTTCCAAGCTTGAAGTTTCTACGTTTTTAACGCATCAACATTTTTCAATTCATTCCATTCAACGCGTTTAAAGCAACCAACGCATTATTTTTTTAAAAATTCTTGCAATTGTTTTAATAAAACGAAAAATATTTCAAATGTCTTTCTGATATCGTCAAATCATGAAAAGTGTATGTAAATAATTTAATAACAACACCACCATAACAATCCGATATAATCTCACATTTAAGAGCAACATCCACAAGAACATGCCTGCAAGCTTTTCAAAAACACTCGACAACATCCCCTAATCAACATCCCCAACACGTAGCGCGTTTCGAGATCCCCCGAAACAAGTTACTCCATTTCCAGAGTGTTCCATAATCACCCTCGATGGCGAGGGGTTCGCACACAGGACACCCATTAGGGCCGATCTCCCGTACTCGACGGTCAAATTAGCAAAGAACCCTCGTCGCCAGAGGTGGTCGAGGGATGGTTCCCTGTGTGAAAATCTTTGATGTCACCCCTCGTGGAACGAAAGTTTGATTTAGAAAGCGGCGTCACGGACCAGACAAAGTTCCATCGTGCTTAATACGCCGCGTAATGCAATGAGCCCCGTTCTATGGTTTCCGGCCATCCTCTCGCTCCTCCAAAACTCCAATATTCGAGGCGACGCGACGCGACGCGGATTGAACAGCCACTTGCCCGTTTATTCGACCTGTGACGACGAGGAAACAACCCTTGTTTCCTTCTTCTTTTTTAATAGCGTGAGCATGCACGAAAATTGTAGTTTTTAATTGATACGTGACACGAACTGTTATTATAAAATGATATTTTTAAATTAACGATAAATGATTTCGTAAGCACAATTAATCTAATATAATTATGGGAATATTTATTAAGAGTGTAAGAAATTATTATTATCTCTGCATTTATCAGTTGATGAAAAATGAATAAATCCTATAAAAAAAATTTTAAACAGTTGATGAAAAGGAAATTCAATTATCTCTTATCATTACTGATGAGACAACAAATTCATCAATGATTATTCACAATTAATTTTTATAATTAACAATCCATCGTAATTTAATTTGCAATTTTTAGATTTTTCAAAAATGTACAACTATATGTTAAATGTCAATAAAATCTTCTACTCTTTATTTCTGAATTGACGATATCGTGCGATCGTTAAAATGTTCACATGCTTACGTACACCTCTTCTCTTTCTTTTGCTCGAATCGTCGAACGTCGATGGTTCAAAGATTTCTAGGAGATCTTCGTCTCTGGCTTCTGGAATTCCTGGCCAAAACTGAGGGAGAGGGACGGAAGGTGTGGACTCGCCACCCGACTCGCGTTAAGGGCAAACGTGTTAAGCCAGTCGGTGCTGTTCGACGCGAAGTTGTTCGAGCACAGTCCATTTTGATTACCCTCGCTCGCGTTTTCGCTCAGGTTTGTTTAATTAGCATGTCCGACATTGTTGTTTGCGTTGAGATTAGGGAAACGAGACGGGTCGAGACAGTTCTAACGCGAGGAATTATACGACGCGACGCAAGGAGTTGGTCTGGAAAAACGGTTCCTCTTTGTTCAGTTAAAGAGAGAATCAATGATGATGTTTGCTTTTTTTTTCGAAGTTCGATTCAATTTTCTTGTTGCACGCTTCTTGTCTGGCCAAGAAAAATCGACGAGTATCGTATAGAAAATTTATCGTTTAAAGCGAAGTAAATCTTTTCTATTAGAGAAAAAAGTGGAAAAAGGTGATGGAATCCATTTTCAATGGAGAGGTAAATGTGTGAAAGGGGGCGGATATTAAAAAATCTGTAAACCGAAATCTGTTATCGGTTTTATAGATTGCAATCTGCCGCACAGAAAATAAAGTATCTCGGATTCGTGTATTAAAACAACGTTGAACGTGCTTTTTTTTTTTTTTTTTTTAATTAACAACAGGAAAAGGGAATAATTGAGAAGTCTATTGGCCGTAAACGTGATTCGTTAATTGATCGATAATTGGCCGCAACAGATTGTAGAGCGTATACTTTTTTTGTTTGTTCTGCGAGTGAATGCGAGATTATTTATTATCAGCAAACAACGAGCCAAAAGTAGCGAGCAATAGATTGGGACTGGCGCGAAAGATTCATAAATATCATTGTAATGTTGCATGTCGAGAAGGATTAAAGACTAAATTAAATCACAACTTGAATAATATTTCTTTAAATTTCTGTTTTATGAGATTGAGAAAATTTTGAAGCGGATAACTCGAAAAGATATCTCTGATCATATAATCTTCTAAAATTTTTGACAATAATTTTCCTTTCCTTATTATTTCTTGAAATGTTACAGAAATTTTCATTCAATCGGGATAATATTTAGATTTATTGTTCCAGAAATCTGTCTGGAACAAAACTGAAAACGGATGTACAATATGTTTCTGAAATGATGTAAAAAGCGAAAGTATGCAGCCTGTAGCCAGCATTCCATCGCAGAGAGGCAATAATTCTTGTTTTTGCACAAGATCTTGCACGAGCGAACGTTACATAAACATAATTTGAACATCTCCCGGAGGGAAAATAAATCAATGGATCAGCGAGTTCTTCATCCGACCAACTTCTCCTTATCCCACTCTCTCCTTTAACACCGAGTTATCTTTCTCTCTTAAATTATTGTTACACGTTTCCCACAGCATCGAGTTTAAACCGCGTTCAGAGATATATGTATTTCGTTATATTTATTACCAATAAATATTATCCGTAAGAACACATAACGACATTTTTTCAACAATAAAAATATTATTTCGTATAATTTTTTCCAAATAACAAATTCCAAATATTTCGAAATAATTTTTATTCCCCCCTCCTCAGTTATTATTTGCACTACCCCCGGTTTGATGTATCTGGTTATCGTTATCGTTTTAATATTTTCCTGGCGATAATAAAGAACAAATAACTTTTTTTTCCATAAAATCCGCTATATCCTTTTTTTTTTTTTTTTTTTATAACCACATTTTATACCAGATAACACGAGCGAAAATCCAAATTTCCGATAACATCAACGCTTAATATGTAACATCACGCACATCCTCCGGAAAAACGGGCACCGATCCAACAATTAACCACGGCACAGCGTAGCTTGACGATCGGACGACAACTAAACGTCCTTTCAACGTCGCCACCTCTACGTGTGTAGAGATATGTATATTTCCATCGTTTCAACGATCGCCAAGTATCTTCAATTTTAGTTATTGAACGAACGTAGCATCGTTTGGCAACAGAGCAACAATTCAAAATTCGATCATCCAAATATTCTCCACGATCTCGAAAAATTGGATAACCTTTCCATTCCTGCAATTTGTGATTCTCAGAACAGATCTCCATTGTCATAAGTTACATCGATCATAAGCTTGTCCTCTTTCCCTTATTTTTTTTTCGCATTATAAAACGTTAGAACAATTTAGAGACTTGACGGAAAAAATCGGAGCTTTCGTTCCATTTCTGCGCTTAACAATTTTCAATTTTTGTAAATTTATATCTCATCGCGTTAAACAACATCGAAAAACTGGATGAACTTTTTAATTCTTGCAATCGAACTTTACATCTTGAGCTCGTAAATTCCATCGATGTGTTCTTTTTTCGTGTTACGAAACATTAAACCTGTATATTTTCTATTCTCGTTTTGCACGTTTTGCACGGATTTTATATCGAATCGAAGACACGTCCATCGAGTTTACCCGGAAATTGGACCTGGCCGGAAACTGGTAACCGCTTGTCGGATGCCAGCTGCATTTTTTATGAAATTCCGATGTCTTATCGAGCGAATAAGAGACGCGGCCACGACTCTGTACGAGAGAATTCGTGAGATTCTTCGGTTTAAATGAAGAAATTTTTCTGGGATATAATTTTTGAGCGGTTATGAAGATGGTATATTTGAAGGTATAATATATTTCAGAGTTAAAACCTTTGAGAATTGTTCTTCGGACTACTTTTTTTTTTTTTTTTTTTTTTTTGGAAACTAAAGTTAAGTCGAGAATCATTGTCTGAGAATAATTAAATATCCTTGAGATTCTTTCTTGAAAAACTTTCAACGAGTCACTCTCAAGATATCATTTCTCGCAAGTAAAAATCGAGAGAATCGCTCTTAAAACTATTTTCCTCGAGTAGAAATTATTATCCGAGATCATCGATCGCAAATCTTGAGAATTTTACAATCAAACACGTTATTATATATCCTTGAGAAGAATTCGTGGGAAAAATAAATCTTTTAACGAATTTTTAAATTAAAAAAAAAAATGTTGACAAAAAGTCACAAAAATCGACCACCAATTGCCAAGATCACCCCTCGAGAAAGAAACTTCAATTCCTCGTTGAAATCCCTTTGCTGACGTTTGAATCCACAAACAAACGAGGCATCGAGAAAGGGTTGATATCGCGCAGGACGAGGCATTGTATCACGTGCGCGAGGAGTCCTGTCGTCGTTTCTTTTTTTTTTTTTTTTTTTTGCGCTCGTTCTAACCCCTCGCAGGGATAAAGAGGAAAAAAAGGCGGGGGATGGAGGGTTGGAAAATGCCTGGCAGTCACTCTACCACCGCCTCCAACCCTTTTCTCACCCCTCGACACCGTCAGGGGGGAGGAGGGAAAACAGAAAGCACACACACACACACACACACACATACATACCGGCGTGTGCAGCATCTATTCAAAGGCATCAAGGGCCTTGGCGCGATGCACGAAACGGAAACTGAGTTGCCGCCCGGAGATTAATTACCGAGTTTCAAGGGGATGGATCCGGAAAGGATGGTTCTTGTGTTGTAACAACGCGTTAAGGGCTGCCAACCTTCGGAAATATCATCTGGACTCTTTTGGTTTCGGCCAGAGAGAGTTCTTCCAACTCTGCCGGATTTACAATGTTACCCCTTTTTTTTGGATACGTTTCCGTTTGTCTCTGTTTTCTCGTGGATGGTGTTTGAAGGGTTGAAGAGAGAAGCGAGAGATCGTTGAATATTTTTGTTCGTGTCTGTTGTGCCACGTGTGAATATGAGAATGATGGTAGTTTATTATTAATTTATTGCAGTTTTAGATTTTAATTTTATTAAGAAATTTTATTTTGTACGAAAGAATATCTCGAAGAGGTTCACATGTAGTTTTATTCTAGAGTTTTTCTGAGTTTTAGGATGATTTGGAGAAATTCTAGAGAAATATAAATTCGCTAAATTTTGCTTTGATGTTTCTGCAGATTCGTGACAATATTGGCTTTTTCTTTTTCTTTTTCATATTTTTCTTTATTTAAATGTTACGATATTTGAATTCTTTTCCTTCATATTTTTGCAATTCTTTCGTAGATACGTTTATCTGACGAGTCTTGGAGATGTTTCCATGGAGCAATTCTGAAGGAAAAACAATATTAAGCTCGCTGTTGTAAAGGGACTTAATTTACCGAGAACGAAATTTCTCGTAAATTCTATTACCTGTTGCTCGAATTAATAATCCTGATCTTATGCTTGGTAAAATATTCCTATGGATAACTTCACTTTAGAATTTCGATTAAACGAGCCTTGAATTTTCTCCATACACTCAGTTACACTCCGGTTTTACATATTTTACATAATATATTTTTAAAACGTAAACTCTGTGTAAAAAAGAAAAATGAATTAATGTATATGTAACTCGTGCAAAGTGAGAGAGAAACGATTTGATTTCAGAGAATCAAATTTAAATGATAATGCAATTTTTCAACTTCTACATGTTGCAAATTCCCATTAAACAATCGTGTAACAGTATGTTTGTACAAGTAATTAAAAAAATTCTATTCAATTATTTTATTAACCACGATATTCGAGATATACTCCACGATAATAATAAATAATTTTTATATTTATTCCAATATTCTCGGGATTGTAAATTATTTGTTATGGGTTGGTAAACGAAAAACATATTTTCAAAATATCTCTCCGCGTTTATTGCTACACTTCTATTCATGGCTTGTTTCACGAACTTCGTGATTTTTTTTTTCACTAAAAAAAAAAAAAAAAGACAGAGGGGGGGGGAAATTTCCATTTCATCTCTAAACTTTCGATCATTCCCGAGTGTGTGGCCGATTTCTCCAGGATTTCGAGCGAAACTTGAATATTTCGTCCGGATCCCGAGATATCGGCTCTCGTAATTCACGAACCGACACTTCTCCCACTTCCGCTTTTGTACCGTGTTCTTGCGTTTCGAGGGAAAAAAAAAGAAGAAAGGAAAAGAGGAAGGGAGGGGAGGAATAGAGAAGAGAAGAAGAAAAATTGCTCTTCATGCGACATTTTGGCAGATTTATACCACGTATCTCTGAAAAATTCACGTGTCTCGCGCAAATTTACGTCGAAAGTTTTATTTTATTCTATTTTACTTCTTCCCTATTCATCCTAAATTGAAAAATCGAACGAGATTCACGAAGCAACAAATGCTAATTGTAGAATCAAACAGAAACATGTAATTTTTCTTGAGAATAAAATCATTCAACCTACTTAAAACTTGCATCGAATTTACCTTCCAAACATCAAAGATCCATAAACCTCTACAACACATATTCCGCGAAATTCCGCTCCATTTACAAAAGCATTTGCTCTCCTCGAATACTCGAATCTAACCTCGAAGATTTCACGCGGGATCGAATCGAATTTTCCCCGCGAAATCTGCCTCTCAACCGCCATCTATCTCGAGGCGCAAAAAGGCGAAACTCGTCTAAGAACGAAAACGCTTCGAAAACAGATTGAGGAGGGGAGGTGGAGGAAGGAGAGAGAAAGAGAGAGAGAGAGAAAGGGCGGGAAAGGTAGAGTGTAGTGATGAGCGATGGGAGTGGAAAGGGTCGCAGGATGCAGAAGAGAAGTCACACGGTGCAATTTCGAAATCTCTTCGACGCTTCACCGGAAAGCTATTCCCTCGAGCGAGGCAGAGGAACAGAGGATCGCACACGTAGGCTGGAAACTTTTGTTTTCGATCCAACACGAGGTCGTGCACAATGCACACGGATGTACTTCCTTTTCCTTTTTCTCCTCTCCGCCCGCCATTTTTACGGGACGCGATCGAACGACGAGAGTCGTTTCTCGCTTCTCTGGTCGGAAGCAGGCGACGTGTTTCTTCTTCTTTTTTTCCTTTTCGTTCGTCGTTGAAGAACAAGGGAATCTTTGGGGGCGAATTTAAGATCCGGTTTCATTGTTATTGGCTTCGTGATATGTGATTTAAAATGGATGTATATGTAAATGGGATGGGAGGAATCGAAAGGAAATGAAAGGAAAAATTTAATAATTTTCGTCGAATAAATATAAAGCAGAGATTCTCTAAAATTCGATCATCAAATTTACAATTAAGATTCAAATTTTCATTCGATCTCTAATTTTCAGAAAAAAGCAATCGATGAATTTCCAAAAGAGTCAAAATCCAAATCGAAATTCATTCCCTATCCAATTTCCAATTTTCCATCGAGCAAATTGCCAAACAGAAAAGATTTAATTAACTAATTATCGCGTAAATTGTAACGCGTAATTGACTTTCTAAAATCACCAATTACCAGAACCACGTATGGCCGATGCACCTCGTTTCACATAAATTACACAAAATTCATTATTCGCAACTCGTCCCAAAAATTCTCAAATCTAACAAAAATTATCTTTCTAGAAAAATAAAAAAAAATCAAGATCCCAAATCAAAATTTTCATTTTTCCAACAATCTAATTACCGAAGAAAAAAATTTTTCAATCAACAAAAATTCCAATAAATTTTTTAATTGACTAATCACCAATTACCGTGTACACCGGCTGATGAAACTCACTTTCACAAATCACCTCGATAGACATTGTACGCGTGTCGATCCGTCAATTGTTGACGCATTATCGCGTCGAGGTCGCAAATAACTCCTTCCGGTCGAACGGGTGCCTCTCCGCGCTAATAATCGTTCCTGTTAAATCATTCGTATACGGTTATACTCGACTCGATCGTTAACACGACCGGAATAATTGGTTCTCGCGACTATTCCTCCTATTCCACCCCCACGGCTATTTGCATGCATTTCCGGTAACGTCGCCTTCGACCTGCAGTACCTGCAGAGTAATTTGAATATCAACGGCTGGCGGGACAATAAAAATAAAAGTTTCATTAAAGGGGGGAGAGAAGGAGAGGGACCGATTGTTCGAGTTTAAGTGTATCGGTTCGGACTGATTTCGAAGCTATTTTGCTTCTCCAGATTGGAATTACTTGAATTCTTAAGGGTGGAATTCGTTCAAACGTTGAATTTCTTTCTGAAAAGGAATTTTTCTTTTTCTTTTGTTTTATAGAGAAAAGGAGAATTTTGGAGAATTTGCTCTAGCGAAAAAATTCGAGGGAAAATTGGAAACGAAGAACACTTTGGATAACGTGCTTTATATAAAAAGAAAAATATTTGAATTGGAATTGATGATATTATTATGGTTGGTGGGTGATATATATTGATCTTTTAACAAATTGTTTGATTAATCGAGTTTGGATTCTCATGGGAAATTGTTCGAATGGATCTTCTTTCTCTTTCTTTTCTTCTCCCTTTTATGGATGAAGGAGAGAAATTTTACAGATTTTATTCTGGCAATTCTGAGTGGGGAAATGAACATTTTTTTATAAATGTGTTGTTTAATAAAATTTAATATTTGAAAGAAATTGATGGTATAATTATGATTAGTGAGATTGGCTAATCGATGGATTCGAATTCTCGTGAGAATTGATCGTGAGCGTGAAAATTATTACGAGACCTCAATATTATGAATTCTCATTTGACATGAATCGTTGAAATTCGATACCGAGCAAGTTTGGACACTTGGGATTCAATATCAAAGTCTTGCGAAATTTGATTCATTTATGAAATCTTTTACTCGTAATGAAAACGAATTTAACCACTGAGAGTCGAGGTATTAAATGTGGTAAAGTTAAAATTCATTGCTAAACGAGTTTGCATTAACACTTTCACTGCTGTGAATGAATAGAAAAATTAAATGAATCGTAGATTGAAAAATTTATCTTATTTCATTATCAAATGTTACGACTATGTGTCAAAGAATTTATCGATGCTAAAATTTCACCAATGTATCATTAGTTCAATAAAACGGAAAGGTCCTCGATCAAATACCGACGTATAAATCCAAATGCAATAGAAAGATAAATCTGAATGCCAATATACTGTCAAAAGTTTAGAATCACTAACGTGTTCCAATATATGAACTCGACAAAAGTTAGATCGTTCAATTTTCTCGACGAATCTCATTGTATAAAAATCTATGAGGTAAGTAAAATTACTGTTACCATTTGTATACAGTGATAATTTTATATCAATTAAATTAATAAAATTATCCGATAATATTTAAATACATGTTTAAAAAAAGAATACATCAATCTGAAAATCTTTCAAACATTTTCACAGGATAAATTTTATATTATCGATGATTCGTTTCACCGATTTCACGAGTATCACGGTCACGTCAACCAGACGTCTGATCGGATTAAACAGGCCACTAATGGAAGTTACAACCACGACGATAAATATAATATATAATATATACTAATATATTATATATTAATATAATTATATATTATATATATAATATATAATATATATAATATATAATATAAATATAATATATAATATAATACGATAATTCTTTCGTTCTAAACACCATTTCATCGGCAGTGATCGAGCAACGATCTTGGAAGGAGCATCAACGCGAGTATTTACCTTGCAGTTCGATCACTCGTCATAATTAATTCATCGTGTTTTCGCTTGGCCGTCTGTTTGCACGTCCGATTGACACCAAGCCCGTGTGTAATTTAAATACGTACCGTTTGATCAATGACTAATTATCTTAGAATTATGTGCTCGATAGTGCCGGTATAATTTTAGCGATTATGATGTCTGAACAGGATGATTATCGACACCCAATATTCAATTTGTCCAATCTATTGTACATTCTCATTTGCTCGCTTGGTTAGATCATTAGACTGTGACTTGTGAATTTATAGAGATCATCGAGTGAATTATCCAGATATAGATACATATCTGAAAAGATTAGACAGGAAGTCAGGAATATTTTGTTGATATATCATAATGGATCATAATAATTAATATACATTATTAATATTTGTTGTTGTCATATTTCCTCTTTGAGAAAATTACTTCAAGATATACCGAATTATTCAATTTAGTAAAATTAACATCGATGACACTATATCTAAAAATCTTTGCAATACACTAGGTCGATTAAAGTTTCGATGAAAACTTGAATTTTTTCTGAATATATCAAAGTAAAAGAGTCTTCAGATTAAGAGAATTAATTAAGAGAAATCCTTGGCGAAAGGTATGTAGACCCCGGCTCGGGGTTCACAGCCACGGAATCGAGCCTCACCAACTTCATTTGATTTTCAATTCTGTTCTCTTATATGTAAATTAATATTTCGTTTCTACGATCTAATTTAATCTAAATTTTTATTGGATTTGATTAAACTCATTCGTTAAAACAAATATAAAAGTAATGTATACGAGAGAGTTTTATTAATCTCTTTGAATACGTGCAAGATTAGATATTTTCCATTTTTTTTTTCAGAAAATAACATTTGCAATTCCTTAAATGTGCCGTATTCCTATACGGTAGATGAATACAATTTATGCAGAGAGACAAATTATACGCGAGAGTTCTCGTCGAGACGAGTTAAATATTTACATGTTTCGTCGCACGAAACTAGCTCGAGCTGCAAACAAAATGCAGGGGCGACGTCGCGCACAACGATTAAATCGATCAAAGAGCGACGGGGACGATATTCGATAACGTGAAAGTATCGATGAACGTCGACACCTATTCCGCGGCGCGTCATCGATCAGGACTCTCCATAACGTGGAAGAGGAAGAGTCTCGAAAAATAGCATTGCGACGAGAGTGCAATAACAATCGATTGCGTTCAATTTTTGCGCCCTTTTCATGGTCATTTTTTTATTCTGTGAATTCATTCGATTCATTACATGCTTCGTCGTTTATTGCTTTCATCTAGCGTCGATTTTGAATGGAATTTTGAAAATTGTGATTCGAATATAATTGTACAGATGTGAGACAGTTTTAGAGAAAAATAGTATACCAAACGTGAGTAAAATATCAACTTCTTTTTCTTTTTTTTTTCAATTTTGGTAATTATTGAAGATATTGAAAGTATTAATTCTTGGTAAAATAGTTTTCACAAGAATTTAATTCAGATATTTAGGAATAATTAGTGACTTGAGTTATGTTGTTCTCAAGGTTCCAGAGATTGTGTATCTGAAATATATTTAAGCATGCAACATTGCATCTTTAAAAAATAAAAACACGGAACATTATTAAACTTAGATATGGAGTCGAGAATAAGATCTGATAAAAGAATAATAACCTAAGATTTTGAGATTATGTTAAAATATTCTAGCTATCTCTCGTTGTAAAACACTTCTTTTAATTTCGTTTAAAATGTAAATTTTCAACAATAACTTTTAGAATTTTATTATTCGTTAAATTAAAATTGTTCACAAAATTGATCTTCGATTTTTATCTTGGAAACTTTTAGTTTAGCTGCAAAATTATTATCATTAAAATTACCATAGGTAATTAATTAAAAGCTGCTTTGGAAATGAGACATCGAAATACTAAGTTCTAACTGTTGCGTGGTTCGTAGGTATGCAAATTAATATCATCAACGTTGTGCTATAATGTATTCGGTACACTCCAAACAACTTCAGCATCTATAAGGAAAGCCAACTCGATTTATCAAATATTGCTTCTCTAGATATTACTCTTCTATCCTTTCTTCCTGATATATCCGTAGAGATGTATTCTATTTTCTATTTTTTCAGATGAAAGATCAAAATTATTATTAAAAAAACAATTCTAAAATACAATCAATTTGTCGAATCATTTTCATTAAAGATATGATTGAATAGTTTTTGAATTAAAAAAGAAAAGATTATGATATTCATAATTATTTACAATCTATATTATTCACGATCTTAGAACTCAGGCTGCTCGAATCATTCCACTTCATGATCAAAATACAATGTCCTAAAAAAAAAAAAATCTTAAACCAATCACAGAAACGTAAAAAACAAATGATCAATCCAATAAATTAATTCTAAAGAATACTTAGACACAATTACAATAACCTTCATCCCTCATCTCGTCGAGACGATCTTCAACAACCATCCCTCTCCTTAAACCGTCGTCATTCAAGCGGTTTAGCAGATCGCAGCGTGTCGCGCTCCGGCAAACAACAATTAGCTAAGCTAAATAATTGGCATGGGGTACGCGTGTTGCGTCAGCCATCTTTGCCGGCGTTTCCAACCTCCTCTCCCTCATCCAACCACCTTCTCCCCTCTCCCCCTACCTGTGGCCGCGTTATTTGCATACATTCTCATTAGACGGTGGTACTCGTCGGAAGGATAATTTGAATATTGCGCGTTACCTCGCGCTGATGAAACGTAATTCGAGCGGCGGAGACGGAACAATTCCTTCGTCGGTCACACTCTCTTCTTCGTAGTGGGGGAGAATCTTGATGAGGTGTTTCCACGAGCCTGGATGCCCTGGAATAGAGGATGGAGAAAGAGAGAGAGAGAGAGAGAGAGAGAGAGAGAGAGAGAGAAGGATATCTCGATTATTCTTGTCGCTCTCGCTTCAACTTTATGAATAGCTCTGGCAAAACTTCCGATCTCGAACGCATCGTTTGCTCGTCTCATTAAATCCTTGGAAGAGAGGGAGAGCCGCTCCTCCAATTGTTTGAGGATGTCGCGGAAGGAAATGGAGGAGCTCGGCAGATTTGCGAGATTATTCAAAGGCTTTCGAGAAAATGGGTACTTAACGCGTTTACGTGGCACTGCGCCTTTTGCCGGCTTCGGAGAGGAGATCACGGTTGACACGGATTTCTAGTTTAAATATTCGTCCACGGTGAGATCGATAAATATCCTGTTACGATGATATTTATACGACGAATTATAGAACGTTAGAAAAATAGAATATATATAGTGAATCGTGTCTGGAATTTAATTTGAATTTGAAAATTGAAATAAAATTTAACGTTGCATTAAGGAATAAGATATCCGAGAATAAGAGTCAAATTGAAGGGAAGAACGGATTCAATATTTTTGGAAAATTTAATAGGATGCGCTGGATCCATAGTCGAAGAGGAACTTAATATTTCCTGTCCCTTAGTTGCCTGCATAGTTGCGAGACGACAATGTATACGAGACACGTTCACGGGCAAGTGAAGTTTAAGGGGGATGTTTAAGGAACACTAGTTTAATATATCATGAGCTATCTACATACTTGTCGAAGGAGGTAGAGGGGAAGTTGATTTACAAGGTATATGTTGAAGGTGTTGCAAACACCGATGTAATATTTTCTTCCCCCTCGACACGCTTGTCGAACGATCTAGGAAGCAAGTAACCAGAGAATAAATTTGGTGAAATTTCTAATGAGATTGAAGTCGAGAAACGACGTCAAGAACCCTTGATTCCAACATCCTCAAATTTGGATTACTTTAAAAATCAAAATATCATCTTGTACTTCTTTCGAATTTCATATCTTGATATCGTGCATAGATTATTCATTGAAAATATTATGGAACAACTTTGACAATAATTGATTCAGAAATTCAACTCTGTAAAATTATAAAATTGTTATTATTTAAAAAGAAAAACATTAATTAATTGCAATTACCGTTCAGAAAATTTCTAAATCATAATTCTGCAAATTTAAAGAACCAATGCAACATTTCCAATATCCCTTTAATTAAGAAGATCCACGTAAAGAAACGAGATGTTAAATCGAAAAAGAAAGAAGGTTTTCACGTCAAATGGAGATTTCATTTAAAACATCGAAGATATATATATAACGTTGATAAATATTCTCCACCGGTAATTCATCAAATCGTTCATTTCTCAACCAGTTTAGAAGTAACCAGAAACCATTTCGCTCGAATGACCCGAGTTTCCTTCGAACCATTTCGGTTCGGACATTTATCATACATTTACAACGAATTCACGGTTTTCCAAGCGAGAAGAAGGCAGGAGGGATGGTTTAATCGTCCGAGTTTATCGGGATCGGGCTGGAAAACTTTTCCATACTTTAATTAGCAATGCATCTTCGGTGGAGTGACACTGGAAACGCGATTACCCTCTGTCCACATTGTTTCAGCCAACCTTTCTCTCCCTCTTTTTTCTCCCTCATTAACAAATAGCCAGCCATTAGCAACTTCTGACAGTGATCGCGAGATAAAGGATGAAAAGTTTTTTTCAAACGAAACGAGATATTCTTCGAGAGAGGATTTCTTAAAGAAAACGTGATTTCTATTCTTAATTTCCCGTCAAAATTTCAACGTGACGCGTTTCTTTTCAGACAGGACAGAAACGCGTTTCTCGTATTTCTCGTAACTTTTCGATTCACAAATTCGAAGAATAATTCTCGGGATGGAACTGGAAATTTCACTGGAGAAATTGATTGCTCCAAAAGAATTCCACTATTTCTCATTTGCGTTTAGAGTTAGAGATCTAAGTAACAATTTCTCACCACCTTGGAATATTTCTCGGAATCGAGATGAAATTGATATAATTGATAACTAATAATCCTTCGTTCAAAGATCTCAAGAAACGTCAAAACGTAAAACAGGTTTTCTTTCCGTGCTATATCGATTGATCTACCGAAAGAATAAAACCTGTTAACGTCGACTTCACGCTCGATTTCACATCGCGGAACACGGAAATTCGCAGTTCGATAGAGATGGCGCGCGGGACGATTTTAATTTCCAGCCTCGAGCCGGGTGCGCGCAGGTTCGAACGAATTGTGGTTATTTCGAACATCCTAACTATTGCACAGGGATGAAGGGTGACGAGTTGGAGAGTACCAACCGCGATGCTGCGGCGATATCTCGGTTACCGCGTCAGCGGTTCGGATGTTCATATTAGAGGTATGCGTGCAAAATCGTGGCGGCATACGTAATAACACGCGATTCGCTAATGCTCAACGTGTCATTTGGTATCCAGCGTGAAATTGATATCCCGGAAGTGATAACGAGCCGGCCAGCGGGCGTGAAATGGATAACGAGGGCGCGATCAGGCGACACACTTTTCTCTTTCAGGATGTTTGTAATCAACTTGATTTCGATCTATCTATCTCTGGAATAATTAATCTTAAGGTGGATGGATAAAATATATTCGTAGAAGATACGTTGTCTGCTATATATTCTTGCTACTGTTATCTATTCTTTTAATAATTGTCAATTGTAAAGAACTTCGAAACTTGAATGAAACCAATTCAATTGACTTGCGAGGAATTTTATCATTATTTACTAATAAAGAACTCTGATCGATGATGTAATCTAAAAATTATTCGTTAATCAAAAGAATTATTAAAACTATTACTTAATTAAATACAGCGAGGGATCAAGACTCACTTTTTTCTTTCAGGATGTTTGTAATCAACTTGACTTCGATCTATCTATCTCTGGAATAATTAATCTTCAAATAAGGTGGATGGATAAAATATATAGAAGATACGTTGTCTGCTATATATTCTTGGTTTTAATAATTGTGAAAACAAAGAATTTTGAAAGTTGAATGAAATCAATTTAATTGAATTGCGAGGAATTTTATCAATTACTTACTAATAAAGAAAAATATTTCTCTGATCGATGATGTAATCTAAAAATTATTCGTTAAACAAAATAATTATTGAAACGATAAATCATTGCTTAATTTGCTTAATTAAATACAGCGAGGGATCAAGACTTACTTTTTTCTTTCAGGATGTTTGTAATCAACTTGATTTCGATCTATCTATCTCTGGAATAACTAATCTTCAAATAAGGTGGATGGATAAAAAATATTCGTAGAAGATACGTTTGCTATATTCTTGGTTGAATGTAAATTAATATTAATTTTCTCGGAAGCGTTTTTAATAATTGTGAAAATAAAGAATTCCGAAAGTTGAACAAAATTAATTCAATTGACTTGCGAGAAATTTTATCATTTACTTACTAATAAAGAATATTTCTCCGATCGATGATGTAATCTAAAAATTAATTATCAATTATTAATAAAAATTATTCGTTAAACAAAAGAATTATTAAAACGATAAAAAATTGCTTAATTTGCTTAATTAAATACACCCTCTAATCCAAGATCCATCTAACAACAACTTCTTCCTTCCTTTTCCTTCCTTTGCCTCTCCTCTATGTCTCTTTCTCTGTCTCTATTCCCCCCTTTCATTACACAGCCACAAAGATACCATCCTTTTGTAACGTTTCTTATACACTCGGGACTCGACGGTTAAAAAGCTGTATCCCCTGGTAAACCACGATCCACCCTCGTTGCTAATGCTTGCCAGCAGTCGAACTTTCCATCGAAGGAACAATCGAAAGAAGAAGCGGAGAAAGGGAACGATAGAGAGAGAGGGGGAAAAGGTATACAAGGAAGAAAAGCCACGGTTGATAAAGGGATATTTGATAAAAGGATATTCAATGATATATTCGCGAGAATTTCAAGCCTTGAAAGGGCACTTCTCCTTTCTGGATAGATATATGCATCGACATGCAACACGGTCGAATTTTAATCGCGATGGCCGATTATTTCGAATTTTATCGCCGCTCTGCCCGATGAATATTTAACCTCTCGTTGGACGAACGATCGCGAGAATAGTTTGTATATAAAAACCTGTATTCGAAAAAGGGGATGGTTTCGACTTCGATTCGACAAAGGATGGAAATAAATTTTTCCCTCCTCTGGGGAAAAATGGCCTCTGACCGAGACTGTTTTTGCCCGCCACGACTCTCGAAGCTTTCAAGCCTGGTTTATTGCGCGACGGGGGCAAGGGGTTTAATAAATGACGAGTAACAGGCTGTTCGCGTGACTTGATAATCGCGGCCTCTGTCTGTACAGTTTTTCAATAAATCGAGATCGTAGATTCGATTTAGATGTGTGGAGCACGTTTTCGATGGATGATGGATTTCTGGCCGCGATCCGAAATTGGGAAATTTTGGGAGAGTAAATGGGATGGAACGTGGTTGGATTGCAAACAACGAGACTGTTCATTATATAGGGAAATGGATAACAAAAATTTAGGAAAAATTTTATAAAATATAAAATAAATTGATAGATGTGGAAGAGAAAGGATACGATTGACAAAAATTGAGCTCGACAAAAAAATATAAATGAAAGATATAAATAAAGGAGTCGAAAATGGAAACAATGAGAGAGTGAAAAAGAAGAAAAAAAGGAAATGGAAAATACGAAGAATGAACAGGATGGGCTAAAATATTAATAATGAGATTGATACAAATGAAATGAATTAAATAAAAATAAAGAAGACTTGGGAATGAAACATACAATGCAAGAACACGATCGAGCTGAACAAACGAATTAGAAGAATGAAATAAATAAAATGAAAAATGAGAACAAACAAATAACTTGTAGCAACCGTTAAATAGAGTGTTTTCCATTTTTCATTTTTATTCTCGATATTTTCATTCTTTCGCCATGATATTTGAAAATATTTTTAAATTTTCCTATATTACAAAATGCATTACTTATTTGCAAACTTATATTTGTTCTTTAAAAAACACTCTCCACGATCGAATTGAATCACAATGAAATAAGAATATTTCGGATAAAATCAGAATCTAAAAAAAAAAAAAAAATCTAATAATCCAAAGATACTAATAAATAATAATAGAGATTTTCGATTCATCGAAATCGAAAGAAATCGTCTGATAAAACCAAGCTGATTATTAAGTCCATTCAATCGACTTAATAATCAGTTCTCCATCGAAACGAAAGTGTACGCGAGAGAGGGGGGGGGAGGGGAGAAGATGGCCGCAGTCTTTTTCCCGGATAAACCGGAAAGCGAAAATGGAAGAAAGTTTGCCCGGATAATTCGATTGGTAGGAGAAATTCAGTGGCCGTCTCGTCGAGCGAAATTAAACGTCTCGGTGCATGTCAAAAGATCGCGCCCTCTTGAGGGTGAAAGAGAGCGAGGAAGGGACAGGGAAGGGAATAAATAGAGAAAGAGGAATGCATCAGCATCCGGCAGCTTTGAATATCGTCACGTGACGCGTTCTCAAGGCTTGGCTCGACGTGAAACCACGTCGCCGGCCTTCTTCTCGTCCCCGGGAAGAAAATTGCCGGTTCCATTCGACGTAAAATTCAATCTCGTCTCCCGTTCCATTTACAAATTAGTCCAAGCCGCCTTCGAGCCACCCCCTTTTCCCTATCCTCCCATTCAATCGCCTCTCCTCCGTTCGACAAGCATCCGCAATCTTGTTTTCACACCGAGTACGAATCTTTATGAATACTTATTGACGATTGTTGATGCTTTGCTTGTGGACAATCAAGGGGAAGGATTAATACGTTTGAATTAGAGGCGGAAGTGTACGTACATATTATTTCAAAATAAATATCCAGTATTATTTGATATTGGCTCAAAGGTGTAGAATCAAGCTACGTAGAATCATATAATTATTTTTATGCGTTCTGTACTTGTACACGTTGTTTTGTATATTATAGCATCTGTTATAGAATATTGGTTTAAAAATTATACAAAATTCGTTAACGATAGGATTATAAAACGATGAAGTATTTCTCTGTTTTGGATTGTAACAAGTTGATCAAATGCGATTATTTACGAGTTTAATCTCCATCTCCTGTTTCCATCGCTCCAAATTACCAAAAAGTCTCGAGATCGATGATTAACGATATCTCTTCGAGAGGATTATCGTTCGATCGAAGGAACCGGAAACCGGATTCTTCGAGAGTAAACGGGCGTGGATGGTGGGAACGAAAGTTCGACGGAAAAGGAAAGTTTTGGACGAAAGTTTGCTGCGTAAGTTCCCTTCCCTCGGTATTAGTTTTTGATAGGCGCGACACGCGTTAAGCGGATGCGGCTGATAAAATGGATTTTTTGCGTGTGCCAAAGTTCGATTCCCGAAACTCTAATTCCCGAAATCTCTCGGCTGATTCAAACTCTAAAACTCTCTCTCTCTCCGAACTGCCGTGCTTAAACCCTCGTTCACAACCGTTCGAAAAGTTGGAATTGAAGGTCTCGAGTGTGTGTGTACACTCACGGGCGGAGTGCATCCACCATCGCCCTTTTCTAAACATCACATTCACACGTTCTGAAACATTTACCCCCACTTAATATTGTTCGAAGCGATGGACTTGGTATTTACTCGCCAAGTTTCGAGTAAACGTTCTATGGTAAAATACAGAAATTGGTTTAATTATCCGGTATCGGCCGTTCCCGAAATAAGGACGAGTGATTAATATGATTTTCAAATAGTCCGAATAACAATATATCGGAAAGATTAGTTATTTTCAGTAAAAAAAAAAATCGTAGGTAGGCTTTTTTTTCTTCCATTCTTGATAAAATAGTCAAGTTTCTTACGTAAGAAAATTGTAAAAAAATTATTACTTTTGTCGTCTTTTGTTTTTTCCGATTGAAAGAATTTTCAATCGTATCATTGCTTTCCAATATTCGTTCATTTTCAACTAAATTTCTTATTTTATTTTCCGATAAATATGATTCTTCAAGTTCAACATCAAGTTCAAAATTTATTTCTTCCATTCTTGATGAAATAATATCAAGTTTCTTATACATAAAAAAATTATTATTTTCGTCATCTTTTGTTTTTCCCTTTCTTGATTGAAAGAATTTTCAATAGTATCATTGCTTTCCAATATTCGTTCATTTTCAACTAAATTTCTTATTTTATTTTCCGATAAATATGATTTTTCAAGTTCAAATTCAACATTAAGGTCAAAATTTACTTAATTTTTTTTTCACAAAAAAAGATTTATTCCACTCTTGCAACGTAGATTTGACGATCGTATTAAACCAAGAAAAATTTTCCTTCTTTTTTCACGAAAACGAAGCTTTGAGAAGGACAATGCTCAGATAGGCGCATAGAGTTGGGAGGTCAGAGTTTTTCGATCAGCCCGATATTTCAAATTGCACTGGTTCAGGCATCGATACGTGAATCGAGAATCGAGAGGGGATGGGGAAATTTATTTCGCAGAACGTTGGTCACGAAGGTTGGTCACGCGCGGGGATGGGTTGGACGAAACAAAAGAGCGAAGATGAAGAAAACAGGGGAAATATGGTGGAAACAGGAAAAGAGAGAGAGAAAGAGAAAAGAATTGGCAACGAAAATGGGAAAATAGAGAAACACGGGATTAAAATGAAGAAGAAAAAAAAAGAAATAGAGAAGGCAGACGACTGGTCAGATTAGAGGAGAGAAATTAAAGCAGGAAATAGAAGGAGTTATATGACGAAAAAAAAATAAAAAAAAAAGGAGAAAAATAAAGTAATAAGAAATGTATAAAAAAGGGTATGAAAATGGGTAAGAGTGACAAAAGGAGTGCAAGCGAGGATGCTTGAAAATACAACGAGCGAGAGAATGAATCGGCAAAGTATAAGTTAGAATGGAACGGTTGGAATCGACGAAAGACGCGAGATAAAGTTTGAGAAAATAACGAAAGAGGATGAGGAGCCTTCCGTCTAAGAGACAACTAGACGGAAGGATGAAAGAGCGTCCGCGCGTTGACGAACAAAAAATTGTTGCCAAGATAAATGGAGGCAGCGAAAACGAGGTGCAAAAAGCTGGAAAAAAGGAGAAATCGAAGGCGAAACGACAACTAAAAAAGTTGCGAACGTATATTGCGGAGAGAACGTATGGAAAAAAGAAAAAGAAATAAATAAATCCGAATGAATACATATCGCGAAAATATCAGACATAAATAGAAGGAGAAATTAAAAGGCCGAAAATTAAATATTCCATATTTCGCGTACTGTGTTTCGACTTCTTCTTTTCTCCATACATTTCTAAAATGTATCGCAACATTCGGGATATTAAATGGAAGAAAAGAGAGAAGAAAAGCAAAAAAAAAAAAAGAAAAAAGGGAGGAAGAGAGATACAAAGAGAGGAGCAAATAAAGCAAAACAAAATTAGAAGAATATATATATTGGAATTACCATTTCACGTGGAAAGGGTCTGGCAGAGCAAATAAAACATCTGACTGTGAAAAGGGGCCGGATGAAAGGCGAGGGCCGAGTAAAAGGAGGGTTTGAATTTTCGTTTTCGAGGGTGGCAGGAATGCGAAGCGAGAGGGTTTGTCGAGCGAGCTTCTGAGACGATGACCTTCGAAGGGTGGGGAAGGGGGTAGGTAGGTAGGTGTCGTTGGGGGTAGCTGGCCACGCTGGAATTGTAACTACGTGACCGAGCGAAATTAGAGGGTGGCTACGAAATGAAGTAAAAGGACGTGGTGGTTAATAGTTGGCCGGGAGGGTTGGCCGTCGTTCTAAAAGCAGCCAGTTAATAGCCGGAGAAAAGCTGTCGTGTGAAAATTTATAATGACAGGGTGGCTTTTGTAGCTTGCTGGGCTCGTTGAGAGTAAGCGTAAAGAGATTTTTCTTCTCTTCTTTTTTCTTTTTCTTGTTTTTTATTAAACAATCTCTAAAAAATGAAAGATGATCAAGCATCGAATATCAAAAGATCGGTTAATCGATCGATTACGGAAAAAGTTACGAATCGAAAATTTGATCGTTCGTTAATATCGTCGAAGAGACTGGAATAATCGTTCGATTTGATTAAACGATTAAGTGCGATATTTTTATGAAAGTGGTGGATAATTTAGAAAGGTAGTAACGAGATGGCCTTGAACAACAAGCAACAGACTCTGAGCAGACTCGGTATCGAGTCACGCCAGTCAAATACAACAACCTTTCTCTGAACTAGTCACTCGCTTTAAAAACTCCAGTCTCTTCGTGCTGCTCTTCGTGCTTTTTTTTTCAAGCTACACTTTCATCACACATTGTCTTTCTTCAAGAATACTCGTCCACACGTATACATACGCGTCCGACAAATGCTTCATTGTGCACCCCTTGAATTCTTCCTCTTTAAAGTTCCTCTTCAAAATTTCTTCTTTATATCAACATTACGAAAAAAAAAAAAAAAAACATTATTTTTCTTCTATGACGCAAAGCCTCGTGACGTTAAAGTTTATAATTAGTCTCTGCAGGGATTTAAATGCACAAAAAATATACGGCATTTCATGTTCTTCAATCACGCCGATAAAAACGCGGCCTGGAATATTAAAAAAAGAATGTCACGTTCGAAATTGATTATTTACCGATTTAAAAATTTACCTTGCCTTAAAAATACGCCTCGATCTCGGTTGTACAAAACTCTTCATCCCTTATTTAACATCTCGATTCTATTTACCTGTATTATCGTATTGTACGAAACGTACAAAAAAATATACATTTCTTCAATCACGCCGATGAAAATGCATAATGAATTTGCATAAACATCCACGGTCTATAGAATATTAAAAAACAATGTAACGTTCGAAATTGATTACATATTCAAAAATTCATCTCGATCGAAAAGTACCCCTTGAACTCGATCCGATCTGTACAAAACGCTGCAGCAATTCTTGATTCACTTTTATTTATCGCCACCACGCTCAAAGTTGCACGCGTTTTCAATAAGAAGTATAAAGGATTTCCGTGCGCGTAATGCAAGTCGCGAGCCGATTGTTCGATTCGAAGCTGTGCGATGCCGCCTTTGTGCACGGGGTTGGGATTTTATTCTAAAGCCACGAATGCCTCGCAATCGGCGCGCAGAATTGATTAACGACCGATTTGCCAATGGATTTGCCGGGCCAGCGAACGCCCGATCCCCGCGCTGAAATTGCGTAACAGATCGTGTAATTGTTAAGCTCCGGAGAAATTTTCCACCATCGAAACGATTTCGATACGATGTTTGCGAAACGGTGGGTTTGTAATTGTTGCTCGCTCTTCGATTCCCTTCCGTTCGAAAATTACAACGAATGCCTCTTTCTTTACCTTTCTTGCGCACGGTTTAAACCTGGTTTACACGAGTTGGGGGGAGGGGAAAAATGAATTTATATCGGAGATCTACAGAGAGAAAGTCTGCATAATGTTACAAGATCATCGTTGCTAAATCGTATTTGTATTGTACACACACGATTGAATATTGGACATACAATGGTTTTAAATAGGGATCAGTTTGATTACACGTTAGCAGGGAATTAATTAATTTCATTATAGCTTCCATTTGGTTTTGGAATTAATCGATCATTTGTTATCATCGATCGAAATTGAAATAATAATAATTTAGTTAAATAGAATTTAGATAATCGAGTGTATATCAAGATGGGATCAATTGTATACCTACATATATATATATATAAAATCAACAAGAAGTTATGGACGAGAAACGTTCTCGTGGTAAGATGCTTTGGATGTAGAATGACGGATGTTTGAAGAAAGCGGGCGGGCGTATAAAAGGGAACGTGGGGTGAATTAACGTGGAATATTTTTTCTCTTCTCTTCTTCTTCTTTTTTTTTTTTTTTTTTTTTTATTTCGAAAACGTGCGAAGACAAGAATGGCAAGAGTGTCAGAGCGTTCGAGATTAAAGGTCGCGTTTAAATTAAAAGAATCCGGGGACTCGGAATTAAAACGTTCTTACGGGACGAAAAATTCTTACGGTACAAAGGACGAACTGCTCGAAATTTTCGCCATCTCTTTTAGCAAGCATGAAGAATGTTTTAAATTTTATTCTCGCGAAATTAGTTGGATTACAAGTTAGATACTTTTAACTCTTGCGAAAAAGAAGCTCCGCAATGTAAAGCAAAAAAAAAAAAAAAAAGAAAATGCTGATTTCAAAAAATCAAGATCAAGAAAAATTGCCGATTAAAATTTCCTTCCTCGAGTTCGAATATCTCTGAACAATAAAGTAGGTAACCATGTGCCATTTCTCAGACCGCGATTTTAAAACGTTCTTTCTCCTCGATCTCAGAGTTGCCTCAATAACGGTGAGTGGATTCGACGCCATTTCGGCGAAAGGTATCCGTGTTACAAGTCCGTGGAAGAGGAGTTCGTACGCCCGTGCGTGTGCGTACATCGGCCAAATAAATGGCCAAATAGTCTGCACAGTAGATTGAATGCAAAACAGCCTAGGCATCGAGTGATCGCCCCCTCTATGCAAATTTCGTTCGAATTCGACGCTTCGTTTCGACTGTTCGATTCGACTCTGCGCTATCTCTACGTACGAACGTACCAACTACAACGGTACTGGCGGACAGCTGTCTCTGTCGAGTTATCGATTCCTTTTTTTCTTTTTTTTCACCCCCCTTTCATATCGGAATCGATATTAACGAGTGCTCGCCGTCGTTATCTTTGTATCGTGTCGAGAGGATTTTCTCTTTTTGCAGGGAAATTTTAATCAATTCCCCATTGTAAAAAGAAAGAGGATGTTATTTAACTCTCGAAGGAACGTATCAATCGTATCAGTTGCGAGAATTTAGGATATTCTTTGAAAAAGTATGAAAGCGTTTTATTTTTTGGGGGGGGAATTGGATAGGTTTTAAGTGTGCGTGATTTTTATACGACGAGATTTTTCTTTCTTCAGTTGTTCCGTATCGATATGGTCTTTTGTTGTTTAAATAAAACAATAGAGTTTTTTTAATACTTATTGTATATGTCGATTTTTTAACGTTCTAGTTCCTGCGTCGCGAGAGAGAATAAAATAAAAAGCTAACAGAATACGTCCGAATTGAAATCGATCTTTATGTTCTAAATACTGTTCCGTTCGATAAAGTTAAATTTGCATTATTACCGAATTCCATTTTGTCCCCTATATAAATCTCATTATAAATATTATCCTAGTATAATGGTACCACCAGTTATTCCGTATAAAAATTTTCTGAAAAATTTCAGAAGAGAAATCTAAAAATTTCAACTCTGCATTCTTCTCGCCTCGCCTATTCGCTTAATTAATAATCGACGATCATTCCGCGCTTCGTAAATATTTTCTGAAAAATTTAAAAAAAATATCCAAAGGCTATACACTCCGCAAACATTTCAATTACTCTGCATGCACTCGGCTAATCAAACATCATTCGATGCTTCACAGAAACCATTTTGCGAGAAAATTCAAAATCCTAAACTCATCCTCTTTCATTGAAACTCCAGATCTCCCTCATTCACAATTCTTTATGGAGATTAAAAATAATACAGAAATGTTTTAACATCCTTATGGATGGGGATGAATTCGTTAATGACGTAAAAAGAGTGGTCAAATGGATCGAAACGAGTGCTAATGAACAAAACTGATCGAATATTTTGATACGATGAAAATGTGATGGAGGAATATCGAATTGGACAAGTGAATTAAATATTTACATTTCAAGGTTTATTGTTTCCATTGAGACGAATCCTTGAGGTGAGTTGGTGGAAGATTAAATAAGCTAAAGGAAAGCCAAATTGATTGATTTTGTCCCTCGAGAAATGTTGAATTTTTTCACAAGAAAAATCTCAAAGGAATTTCATTTCTTTTTTCGTTTTATCGTAGAACCTTTTTTGAACGATCGTGGCACACTGATCTGAAATTTGCTTATTCTAAAAAGTATTTTTAATAGAACGAAGAAAATTCCAAACCTCCGACTGATAAAAATATTTGAAATTCTGTGAAAAGAACTTATAACGTGATGAACACGATTCGAGAAATGAAGCTTGAACGGACTCGCTTTATTCTTCAAATAATGTCATGGATGAATTTTAAGTATCTCTTTTATGTCACGTGCAATAAACATCCACGATCTAATAACGAGACTATTCATCGAAATAAAACACTTTCGAAACATCGATACTTACAAGACTCAAATACACTACAGAATATCGTTTTATCTTTTCCCAAAATTGTAAAAATTAAAAAGAAAAAAAAAATGACACGATCAAAGAGAGAAAAATTCTATGACACGAAGAGGAGGATTGTTGTATCTCGATTCCATCTCGATCGTTGATTTAATAATTTTTTTCCAACAAGCAATATTATATCACGGCTTCAAAAAAACGCGTGTATACGTGCAAGCATACACGTGTTAACCATTTTCGACGAACGCATTTCTGACTCGATACGCGGCTAATTAAACGGGTTTGTCGCCCGTTCCATTATTTCGATAGGAATGTTAATTACCGTATTGCGAGCGCGTTTTTTCCCGTGTCGTTACCACGGCGTCGAATAAATCCCGATTTCGATCATCCGTAACGATCCGCGAGAAAACCCATCCCCCTCCTCTCTCTCGCGACGAAATTATTTTCCAGTTTTAATTCCAACCCCCCCGTCCCCCCACGGTGTTTTATTTCGCCGCAATCAGTCGAGAAAAATGTCAACCATCGATTTCTTAATCATTAATAATTCTTCAGATTCGATTTCGATTTTTTTTTTCTTTTTGTTTTTTTTTTTCATCCCCCCAGTTGGTTAATATCCTGTCGAATCTCGGGACGTCGGAAATCGCTCTTTATATATTTAAACGACTTCGATTTAAGTTTGTTCGTCTACCTCGTACACTTTCTCGATACTTTTTCTCCTCTCCTCGAAACGGTTAACGGCGAAATGAAGAAATCGTTCGTTCATCGGGTGAACGAAAAAAGAAATCTCAAAAATAATCTTGGAAATATGTATATATTAATCGTAAGAAGAAAAAAATGAATATAATTAAGGCTAATTGATCTTGTAGATTGGAGAAGAAATCTTTTTCTTTATTTGTGAAATTGAAATTTCATTCCTTTCCAAAAATTTGAGAAAATAATTTTTTTCCAATTCTAGATTATTCTATCCCTCGGAATACACGTTCGATTTGAATTTTAGATTTCTTCTTCTTCCAAAAATAACATTTCAAGGATGAAATTTTCTCGTCAAATTGAAAGTTAAGTATCCTTTCTGAGCGAGGAAGGCAGGGTCTTCACAACTTATAATAATTTCAAACTCGGATGGATGGAACCTCGCCGCGCCAAGACACATTTTAATACACCGATACCGTGCTTGCATCACGAGTTCGATTGTTCCTCGCGCTTTCCATCGAGTCTTCCTCGAGTTTCGGCAGAACCTTAAGAACCTTATGCTAATTACGCGTCTTCGACCCCGATTGCTTCGATAATTCGAAAATGGAATCGAAGGAAGATGAAATTTTCTGATTTCCCATTTCTCATACACTCTTACGAAACACGATTATTATACATATAGTTAGTTTCTGTTTCTATCTGGTTGGCAATTAGCAAGATCAGGGACGAAGATCCTCGGGCGATTCGCGTTTAAATGGAATGGGCATAAGCGAAAAGTTGCGCAATTAATTCAAAAATCATTCGAAAATCCGTTACATCGTCGTTGAAGGGAGGAGAGTTTCTACTCCAAGCATAATTTAACATCCCAGAATCTTATTAGCTTGAGAAACTTGGCCGTCTATGATTTTATACCGTGTAAACACCAGGTAATACCAAGCCTTTCCCAAACTCTGCCGAGGATTATTCCATGAGATCAACATGGCCGTTTCGCGTTCGCATCCTTCGGTCTTCTTCTGCTAATTTTTAACGCCTCGTTCCACGTAAATATGATAAAGCGTGATCTCGGTAGTAGCAGTTTTAATCAACGGGGTAATACGTTTCACAAACGCTATATCAGACAGATAAACTTTCCGAGAGCGAAACTTTCGCGAATAAGAAGCTTTGTATTAATTACTTTCACGATCCTTCGTTAGCAACAGATTGATCTCGTTTCGAACGTTTTACGGCTTGAAGCAATACTCGATGAATTATTAAAATATGGCGTGTTACAATTTTATCCATCGTGTTTCCAGACTTTTTTTATATAATCCAGAACGATAGATTGAAAAACTTGACGTAATTCTTAACGTGAGACGAGATTATAAATAAATATTAGAATTAAAGAAGAATGCATATTGTTTCAACGAATTTCACCACTTTCAATTTTCTCTTCTTTTTCAATCATCTTTTCACGATGAAAATGGCTTCGATATCGAATAATTTCTTAATGAAACGAGATTATAAATTAAAGATAAATAAATATTAGAATTAAAGAAGAATGCGTATTGTTTCGTGAAATTTCACACTCAACAACATGATTCAATAAATCCAACTAATGTAAGGGATCTAGAAAAATTTTCTCATCAACTTATGCCGAAAAACTCGACGAATTTCACATTCACCACTTTCAATTTTCTCTTTCTTTTCAATCATCTTTTCACGATGAAAATGGCTTCGATATCGAACAATTTCTTAATGAAACGAGATAATAAATTAAAGATAAATAAATATTAGAATTAAAGAAGAATGCGTATTGTTTCATAATATTTTTATCACACTCAACATGATCCAACTAATGTAAGGGATCTAGAAAAATTTTCTCATCAACTTATGCCCAAAAACTCGACAAATTTCACTTTCAATTTTCTCAATCGTCTCTCCGCGATGAAAATGGCTTCGATATCGAACAACTTCGGCAACATATATTAGTTTACAAGCGTTTATATATTTATATCCTCCGATGTAAAAATTGGCGCACGCGTGCGTGGACATTTGGTTATCGTGGAGCTGGTTATTAGCGATCGTGAAACAGCATTGCATGGTTGAAATTTAATTACCCAATAATAGTGGCGGAGCATCGTCGTCACCGCTTTGCCATCCGTATTTTTTTTTTTTTTTATCGGTGCTTCGTACGGGTTAATTTAATAAAACTGGGTGGCCCCCTTCAGTCGCATTTTCAGGGAAATTAATAGCGCGTAAAATGCAAAATGTGACCCGGGGATTATATTAATTAACCGCAATTGAAACGCGCTCGTCCCGTTCGTGCGTTTTTCTCTCTTTCTCTCTCTTTCTTTCTTTCTCTCTCTCTCTCTCTCCTTTTTTTTTATTTCAAAATCAGCCGAAACCGATAGCTCGAACCGATAGTCGTGATTCGATTTGCAAACCGGCAAATCGCGTGTAATTCGATATCGATTAAATCCGCATGATCGAAAAGGAATCGATCGATTGCATTTCGTTCATTAATTTCCGATTTGACTGGCAACCGCCGATCTCTAATTATAGGGTTATATATTAATCCCTAATTTGATTATCGAGGATTATCCACCGGGCCATAATATTGCGCGGTATTACGTATAGCTATATCCTTAATTTAATTATATATTACGTAGGTTAATCGTTGATCTTACGTTGCGTTGAAATTTCTCCTTGGTTTTTCTACCTTTTTTCAGCGTTATGTATTCGAAGATGATTATAGATGGTTAGCCATAATTGCGTGGTTCCTTGGCAATATTCTTGATTTCATACGGATATTGTTAGTCTTATACGTGATCACGTGAGCATATTCGATATATTCTTTTCTTTTCTTCCCTTTTTTTTTTTTTTTTTGTATTGTAGAGCGTTATATGTGAAACCATAATTACGCGGTTTCATATCCCTGATGTAATTATTTCATTAAGCTGTCGATTATGGAAATAGGATTTGCTCGAGCAATAATCATAGCTCGAGCAAATTGACAAAGGAAAATAAATTTTCGCAAAGAATTTGGAACGGAACAATGAGATTGGATTTAATAATTTCTTAAAAAGAAAAAACAAAATTTTTTTTTGAATATATCGTGTTCGAAAGAAAATCGTGTATATGAAATATCATTTAAAATTTAAATCCCTCCACGATTAGTAATTTCTCTTACATCCCAGGTTTAATATCCCAACAATGGCGAACTACTTCCGTCCTAATCATAAGATCTATTCAGCATCTCGAGCAGCCTTGTAAGATCCAAGATTAATTTTCGTGGTACATAAGCTAGCTCCGCCCTCTGAATTTAATACTAGGTAACCAGTTAGGTTGATTGAAATATCTCAGGCTAACGAACTGGTCGAATAACTCAACACCTTGGCCCGCTATTAATTCAATTCTCTCTCTCTCTTTCTCTCTCTACCATCATGCGAATAACCTCGTACGTAACTACGCGTATCATATTTCGATGGACATCCGTTCTTTCCATCATATATCATTATCAATATGTAAAAAAAAAAAAGAAAAATTGTTAAAAAATATTCGTGAAATGCATGGATTTTAAATAGGAAACTAACTGACCGTAATATTCCTATATTCATCTTCAATATTGACCGCAAATATTCGTTGAAACAACTATTAAAACAAATATTAAAAGAAAATTTATAAAAAAAAAAAGAATTGCACGCGCACAGTTGACTATTTTTTTTAATTACAAATATTTTAAAAAGAGAAGAATGTTTCGTTGAAGAGTGAAAAGAAAACAGAAAAAAAAAATACACAAATTTTGAACGATAAATTAAAAAGTACGAAAGCACGTTATATAAGCATTATCTATGCACGTAACAACACTCCCTCCTCTCCCCGTTAAATCTCGTTAAAAATTATTTTTCTTAAAAAAAAAAAAAATACAAAATTACTCGATCACGACTCGGCGCGAATAATATTCCTCTCGGAATTCGAAGCGATGAAAAATAAGATAAAAGAAAGAAGGAAAAGAGGGGATTGACTTGTAAGTTGGAACAGTTGTTGGTACGTTGTTTGCGCGCGGGAGCCGCGCACAGAAAGCGGAAGTTTCACGATCGTTGACACGGCCGCCGCCTCGATTTACACTGGCTGTCGCCGAGCGATCAAATATTATTCGATGCCGTACGAATGTACCGGGCCCATTGTTGGTTGACGTTTCGGTGTTTGGTTTACGCTCCAGTCGGGTTTCGGGGCATTGAATAACATTCGAGAAGGCAGAGCGTGATTGTGTCCACGTGCCACAGTCAACCAAGGGGTCCAAACAACTTGTGCCCATCGTCCATCTTGGATCAGGTGAATCTCATCGCGTCGCCAATTCTCCTGCTACTAACGAAACTATCGAACCATTCGAATTCTCGTTTCCTCGCGTAAATGCTCGATGCGCGAGAGAAAAAAATTTCAAATATCTAATGCAAGATTCAAAGGAGAAGGGATAGAAATTTTTGTTCGAAGAGAGATACAGAGAGCCTGTGTGTAAAATTATTATTGATATGTACTTTGTTCACTTACGTGTACGTTGATTAAATTTACACGCAAAGCGGTTAAAAATATTAAATAAAAAGTACACGTGACAATTGTTACACATTATCTCCTCCAAGCGAAAAAAGAAAATTCTTCTTCCCCATAACGAATCAATGGCACCGATTCGCACGCACAAAGGGGGGAAAAGAGCGACGACGATCGTTTATGAGCCAGAGCTGAAAACAGAGAGGGGTAAAGAAGAGGAGGGAATATACGTGAATATAATAGTAGAAAAGGAGAGGGGAGGAAAAAACCTAGGATTTCCTCCCCCCTAGGTTGTGGAGTGAGTCTACGTGTTGTTCTCAATTAAAGTTAATTGCTCTTGCTATAGCCTCGTTCCTTCTCTGCTTCCTGCATTTTCGTGCATCTCGCGGCACATGAACGCACATCGAGGGGTCGCGAGTGAACGTGCGACACTTCCAACTCGTTAGACGTTAGTCGAAAAAAAAAAAAGAAAAAAAGAAAAAAAAAAAAAAA
>NW_025222928.1:1905915-1949461 GCF_014066325.1 Apis laboriosa
CTCTCTCTCTCTCTCTCTCTCTCTCTCTCTCTCTCTCTCTCTCTCTCTCTCTCTATTTCTGTCTCCGCCTCTCCGTCTCTCCCCTTGGCATCGCAGTTCCGGCGAAAACCGACTCGTAGCAACCAGTCGGTAGCATATCCCCCGCCCATCCTTCGCTACACGCCGCTTTCCGGGGAGGAAAACACGAATAAATCTTGCATGGTTGAACGCGAGCCGTGCTTAATTGAACCCGCGCCATCTGCATCGCGTAGAAATTATTCAGTTCCCTCCATTACGCTTGATCTCGCGAAACAATACTCCGCTAGTTGGGGAGGGGGTGTTGCCGTGAACAGGTATTGGATATTTTAGGGCTGGAACGTTCCGTTTTATTACTCGCGCGATGATGGTCTTCGACGATACTCGATAATTAAATCGTAGATTTTCAAGCATCGATTGCGAAGAATTTGATTTAGAAGAATTCTTACGTGAAAGATAATGGAAATATATATGTACAAGTATGAAATTTTATAGATCTATTACTCGCTTTTTCTTTTTATGTGATTAGATGCTTTGACGATACTCGATCGAAGTCAAATCGTAAATTTTGAAGCATTGATTGCAAGAATGATTTAGAAGAATTCTTACGTGAAAGATAATGGAAATATATATGTACAAGTATGAAATTTTATGACTGCAACGATCTATTATTCGCTCTTTCTTTTTATGTGATTAGATGCTTTGACGATACTCGATAAGTAGATTTTAAAGCATCGATTGTGAGTGATTTAGAAGAATTCCTACGTGAAAGCTAATGGAAATATATATAAATATTTTGTGACGAACGATTTATCACTCGCCCCTTTTTTTTATGTGATTTGACGATACTCGATCGAAGTCAAATCGTAGATTTTGTAGCATCGATCGCGAGAATGATTTAAAAGAATTCTTACGTAAAAATTAATGGAAATACATATAAATATTTTATGACTGGAACGATTTATCACTCGCCCCTTTTTTTTATGTGATTTGACGATACCCGATCGAAGTCAAATCGTAGATTTTGAAGCATCGATCGCGAGAATGATTTAAAAGAATTCTTGCGTAATAGAAATATATATTCATCGACTCTAATACACACATTGGCGCGCGTAAAAACGCGCAGAAACGATCGAGTTTTTTCTCTCCGTTCCGCAAACTAGGAGGGTGGTTGTTTCCACAACGACATAATCTCTCCGAGAGCGAAGACCTCTCATCCCCCGTGCGGCAACCCCACTTTTTCGAGGAGCGTGTTCGGCCACGCCACGTCACGCCACGCCACGCCAGAGAAATGCAGTTTTCTCTTTCCTCCCGTCCCACGTGAACCGACGTGGCCGGCTCGTTTTTGCTCGCGACGTTTTCCATTAAGAGAAACGGTCGCGTAAACGGCGAAGGGAGAACGTGATATCGAACGGACGGAATTCGGCAGCCATCATAAAAACGCCGATAAATTCGCGGTGGAGAGGAGACGTGCACGGAATCACGGTCCACGGCCACGGTTCGTTTCGATTTTCTTTCGTCCATTACGCGGATTACCTAATACCGTCCCTTCCTTCCTTCCTCCCCGACCGCCGATTTGGCGCCCCTTCCGCCGATCATTTGCCGCGTGGGGCACAATGGAATGGCGAGTGAATGGAAAATTTTCGCGCCTGCCGATTGCAACCTTTCTATCTGCCGTTGCAATTTCGTGCAGAGATTGAGCGTGGTAATGATAAGTAGACTAGCGGATTTTTATGGGGGAAAATGTGTTCAAATATTCGACCGATATATTAAAGAATATATTACGTTTAAATTAAAAACGTAAGTAGTATTATATAAGATGTACGCGCGATAAAAAACGCGAGAAGAAATTAGAAATTTTGTCAAAATCAAAAGTTGTTGAAGAGGTAGAGATATAAGCGTCCAAACGATAAGATTATGATTCACCGACCTACAATTTTTCCTGGAAATGCGTCTTGCGGGGATCGCGTCTGCCGTTTGTCTGCAGCTTGGGCTAGGTCAGTGAGACGAGAACGAGCGAGAGATCCGAGTCAACGATAAGGAAGGGGAATAGTAAACGATTAAAAAATTACCCTTCTCTTTACACGACGATATCTCGGCAACCTGAAGTCGTATCGGGATGAACGAAAAAGGGTTTTAAAGAGAAAACATCCGTGCTTCTAACGATCGTTCACCTGTCCACCGGAAGTCACTATTTTCGGAGTTATAGCGACTCAAAGTTTTCCTTAATTTTAACGGGGATTTAATTGAGAATTCTTCGAGCTGAATCGAAATAAATATAATTGCGTTTACGCTACGTTCTGAACATTCTAAAATTGTCATCTTGAATCCTCGAATGTATTAACGTAATAATAATAATTGGATTATTATTTATTCGATTCGATTCGATGAACGAGTCGCGAATTATTTATCGGTATACACTCGGTATATCTATTGCATATTCGTGAAAACAATAACGTTTATACTTGAATATCGTTTCCAAAAATTAACTCACAGAGTTTCGATTTACCCGTGGAAATAATTTTCAATAAATTCGCAACGAAACGCTATTCCCAAAACGTTCGTAACGAATGAATCCCTATCGACTATCCCGCAATTCGAAAATCGGCATATGTCAATACCGCGAAATCGATAACAATCCTTCGGGCAAATCACCGTAACCAACTGAAACTTCCTGCTAAACGCAGCCATCATCCCCCCGCAACCGAGAGATAGATTTTAACGCGACTCACGGCCACGCTCTTCTCATGAATACAAATTAACCTCCCCCTTTTTGTTCTCCGCGAGTGGAGAAAAAAAATGGGAAGGGGAGAGAAGGAGTACAACGAGTACAAAACAAAATTTCAAGAGAAAAAGAGAAACTTCTCGACCGGACCGACCGGATCCAGAGAGGATCGACGAAGGAAGGAAAATTGAAAAAAAAGAACAAGAGACGATGGAACGAAAGAAAAAAAAGAAAAGGAAAGAAGAACAAAAAAAGAACAAGAGAAAATAAGAAAATGAAGGCGAAGGAAATCAAGAGGACGAATTAAGAGGAAACCGATGTCTCGACCACAGTAATTGCCCCCGGCCTAGAAGAAATCCTGCCCCCCTAGAAGAAATCAATCAACCAAGAGTGTGTACCACTCTGTAATTATTGCGAGAGAGCGAGAGAGAGGGGGCCCTCGTTGACCGGCACGGTGTGATAACGGCGCGATACTGCGCCTATTGAGCGAGTCGCACAAAGCGAGGAGCGCATTTATGAAAGACGGACAAGGGGACGTCGACTGAGATTACCCCGTATTCGAAGCTCGCGTGCCAATCAACCAGGTCGAAACGCACGCTGTTTTCGTCATTAACGGCGAATTTCAGCGCAGTGGATTGTTACGATACGTTTTACGTCTTTACGATGTAAAACGGCTGTTCGACGAACCTTGCAGACTTTCCTCCCCCTAAAGAGGGCACGATCGTTACGGAGCGGAGTAGTTGGGTCTAGGAAGAGGGGATTCGTTGTTTCCAGAAAACGTTTAAACTTCGTGCGACATCTCTGATATCTAATGGAATCTCTCCAACTTTACTCCACTCTTCGAACGTATGATGGAAGCTGATAAAATTAAAACTCTTCTTCGATTTAAATTTAAACGGTCGATGTACATTAATTAAATACAAAAAAAAGTAAAGTAAATACAATTAAATTTAAACGGTTTAAATGTACAAATGTGTAAAGAGATCTACGAAGAAATAATATTAATTGCTTCTTCGAAATCTCGAATGATATCTTTTCAAATATCTTCTTCCTGTGAAACGACGCGATTTATCTTCCTCCTCTTCAAAACAGAAACAGATACGTTTCGTTTCAAAAAAAAAAAAAAAAGAAGAAGAAACGAGCCTCATGAATCATAATTCACTGGCATGAAATACTAATTTCCAAGGCCATTACAAGTAACCGCACCGTCTCTCTCCTCGTAAGTTAACCATTACGTAACGCCGGCTAATGGAGGCCAATGGAGGAAGCGAAGAAACGTCGGACGAGATTGCATAAAGACGTTTCGAGTATCACCCAACCTTCGTCGTCGTGCCTAATCTCGTTTCGAGTCGTCGTCTTCGTCGTCGTCGTCGTCGCGAACGACCTCATTAACTTCAGAGGTTCGTTAACGTGAATCATAGAGTAAACAGTTGCACCCCCGGAAGCGGACCAATTGTGTACCCGTTGGGTCGTCGTTGGCCACGATAAAGCGACGTTTGAATTAATCCCACGGCTCTTCCTCTTCAACTTTCCCCCCCTTGTTGCTCATTTTTCCACGACACGTTAATTATCCTCGTTAGTTCGTTCGATATCGTTGCTTTATTGATTAATAATTTTCAGAGAGAATCGTAGGGAGAGAGGCAAGTGAATGGTTTTTTGAGTTTTTACTTATGTCTGAGATTCGAGAAGAAGATTCTTGCATCGTTCGACGAATAGAATAATCCGATTAAAAATTGTCGTGTTCTATTGCTGCAATTTCGCCTGAAGAATTATTATCAAGATGCTTTCGTGATCGGGCAGAGTTGGGGAAACCATGGCTGTTGTCAAGATTTGCATCGATCCACGTGTGATGGCAAGAATCAGTATTTAAGGAATCGAACGATAATAATGCTCGTGAAGAATTATTTGACAGGTTTCAAGTCGCAAAGCGAGTGATTAAAGAGCGAGTTCGACTGGTTTTGCAGTATAAACTTTAATGAAACGTGCGTCGCGTGAATTTCGTTGGATTCGTTGCATAGATGAAAAAGCGCGAGACACGCATCGCGTGATACTAATTCTTCGCCTCCGAGAGAAAATTAAAGGTCTGTTCAACTGTTGTTTCATGCCTGGCCTACGTTTACTCCATAATCGAACGCGAAACAATTTAAGTTACGATGTTTCTAAGTCTCTGTAACTTTATCGTCGAGTTTTCTCGATAAGCGGATCAAATCGGATGCACCGTTTAATTTATTTCTCGCACAATAATAGGGCACTGCTCTCTTAACCGATAATAATCTCCCTCTTCGAATCCCTTTTTTTATTTTTCCCTCTCGATACGAAAAATAATCTCAATAATTTTGATATCGTTCGTCGAAGGGAAAGCAAAGCACGAATTAATAATTTCAATTTGAGGAAGAAGAATTAAAATTCGGGGAGAGAATTGTACGAGAGATTATCCGAGCGAAATTCTAAAAATCCCTCCTCCTTATTTCCCATCAATATCGTGAATCGGTGGGAGAAACGCTTAGGCCTCGCCTTTTCGACCAGGCCAGAAAACGTATGAAAAGGTGAAGTTTGTAATATTCGCTGAGAGCCTGATGAACGGCTGGATGGATGATTCGAGAGGAGCCGGTAGAATAACCGGCGAGAAAAGAAAAGACCACGAAAGATAGATAGCTGGGAATAGACGAAGAAAAAGAGGGGAAATGTTTTTCCGACTATTCATTCATCTACTCGCCGATCCAACTCTCGCCATTTTTACCTATTGCCTAGTGCTGTCTGTGCACAATTTTCTTTCTTTCCCCGTGCACAAGACAGATTGCTGTCGCATTTAATTTTGACCAGGCAATAATTTGATATCTTAATCGAATTTCGACTCGAATACGATCGACTTGCACGGAGATTTCCGTTATAAATGTTTAGAAAGGGTGATAATGGTACTCGCGATTATTTTTTGTCACAGATAAAATTCGTAAATATAATAAACTTAATTAACTTAAGTTGCTTCATGCTGTGTCGATTACTCGGACATTTTCTTTTTTTTAATTTTCTGCGTTAATCCTCTATTGCATTCCGTTCCCAATTGGGGATTTAAATTTCAAAGATGTGTCCCCGCATGGGTGAAAAATACATGCATTCGTCAATGTTTTGAAAAATTGCTGTTAGAACGCTGTTATTATTTATTTCACTTCCACTCATTTTTAAGTAGACTAACAGCCATATATATATATATATTTTTTCCTGGTCATAAAAATTCAACAGAGGGTTAATTTAACTCCTATTCCACGTAATTAATCTCCTCTATTACTCTCGTAGAGATTTTAATATTTAATATTTCAATTTCTTCTGTTCGTTCGTACGTATCGTTGTTAATCTTCATAAAGAAGAATAATTGCGCATAAATTGCGTTTCAATAAAAATAGAAAAAATAATTCGAATATTATATTGAAATATATCCAATTTTACAAAATGAATCTTATCCGATGTGACTGCTGCGTAAAAAAGGCTAAGAATGATTTTTCCAATTTTTCACAATTTCATAACAGCGCACTGGAATAGTGTAACAGTGTGTGGAATATTAAACGAAGTAGAGGTTATTCGTAAACCTTTATTATTCTTTCCTTTCACTCGTATTTTTCAATTATAATGCGTAGAACGTAACGAGATGTATATATTTTTCTTTTTTCTTTTTTTTTTTTTTTTTTTTTTTTGCGACATCGTGAATTCGCGAGCGATCATCGAGCAATATAACGCGCCGGCCATTTAGCGCTCTCGATGCACTTCGTTGAAAGACAAACTAAACGTGGCTCGAAAACAAAAGCTCGTCCATCGCGAACAGCTTATGGAACTGGTCCGTGGATGACGTGGAGTCGATATCGAAAAAAATGGTCGTGATATTTCATTAACATCGCGCCACGTTGAGAGGCATTAAAAGTGGATCGAGCAACGATGTCAAACGCCGATGAAGTTGGTGTTTAAAACCCACCACCGTTAAAACTGTCCGATGGTGAAACGAGGCCGAACGAGCATTGCCAGTTTTGTTATCTTCTCTACGAAGCATCGAAAAAAGAGAGCAGCAGAGCCTCCGTTTATCCGCCACGATTAAAAGAGACAAACTTGTGATTGGCCAGAAAAATTCGCATCCTCTACCATCCAAAATTTATTTCCTTTTACTTTAATTCCGTTTAAATACATCACAAATAAATATAGATGATGTGAAATATTCATAGAGCGAACGATAAAGCATTCGTTCGCGTGATATCTTCGAAGCGATCTCGGAATAAAAAAACATGCAACAGTGAGATATAAATGTATCGATTCAAGTATTTTCGTTATTATTATTCTCAATCTCAATTTCAACGAATTATTATTATTAATATTATATTATTATTCAATTTCAATTTCACGTAATATTCAAAAAGTTATATTCAGAAAGTTAAAATATCAGGTATTAGTAGTTAACGATCGCGTGGCGCTAGTATCGCATCAATGGCCGCATCGTAGCATGTACGCAATGATCGAAATTTTACATTACAGAAATTCGACATTTTACATTACAGAAATTTTACATTACAGAAATTCGACGGAGGAAGGGATCCTCATTAGCGAATCAGATTCAATTTTAAACGAATCGTCGCACGATTTCTCGGGAGATTCGTAATCATATATATCAATAAAGTTTGCCGTTCGACGATGAGCTTCGACAACAATTGGAGAGCGGAGAGTGTATTGGTAACGCAACCGATTGATGCAAATGAGAGAATGTCGTTTGCTCTCTGTTCGATTAAGATTCGCGCGATATTGAACACAAGGCGCGCACACAGAGGCGCGCGGAATCCCGAGAAACTTGCACCGTCCGTGTAGCTCCTATGATTGATGATCGGTTCGGCTTCTATCCAGGATACTATAACGCGATAATTACCGTCGAGTGCCTCTGAACAGAGTTATTCGATCGTTTAACTATTCCAAGGTGATTAGCTTTCGCGAATTCGAGACAGAACTTGGCGAGCGCACGTTCGAGATTCGTAGAAATTGCTCTTTGATGACGATCGTAATTTCGAGAAACATTTATTTATTTATTTATTTATTTAAGGGTGTGAATTTCTAGGATAATTGAATTATTTTCCGTTCAAGATGCTTACGTATTCATCCCCTGTTCGTCCCTGGAACGGATAGAACGGTAATCAATTCTTTTGCAATAAATAAAGAGCGCGAAATTTCGTTCGCGTTGACGAAGGGAAGCGGAGAAAGGGGAGAATCGAGCGCGATTATTTTTTAGGGGATGGAGGGAAATTATTGTCCCGATTCAGAGTCAACCGACTGAATTACGAACAATCATAAGACAATCAAACGGGGCGGAAAATCTGGTATAAAAGGTGGTCCCGTTTCTCCGCGACGAAATGGCTTAAAATCGTTTTCTCTTAAAATTAGATATCAATTTCAGCGGCATCCAACGAGTTCGCGGATTATTGAATCGGCGAGCATTGTAAAGAAAATCTTTGACTTTTGATGCTTTTCCAAAGCGAATTAGTAAACAATTACCCCCCCTCTGACGACAATTGTTATCCATCGAGAAGAGAGATCCTTCCATCCTTGAGGAGCGTCCCCGGAAATCCGGCCACGGATTTTCAGAATTGTCGGTGGCCAACGTTATTAACGAATTCATTGTGGGATGGTCGAACGTCAAAGCTCGAGGAAACAAGGATCGTCCCCGATTTCGTGGCTATTTAGCCCCACGTTTCGTTGCCTTTTGCCAGAGAAATCGGCGAAATATCCTCTTCACGTCCCCGAACCGGTAACGGGGACAACGTTGAATGCAATTGTTTTTAATGCGATTCGTTCGCGTTTCTCCTTTCGCAACAGAGGAGACACACAGTTAAGACATTTGTTTAAATTGGATGAGAATTCATTCGACCAAGTCGGATCGTTTTCTCCTCGAAAAAAGAAAAAAAAAGTGAACGTGGACGAAGAAACTCAACGAAACGAGTATTGCGGATATTGTCGAGGCGATTATTTCGTCGTTAATGCGAAGTATTGAAAATCGAGGTCGCTTGGGAACGGATTATTGAGGATAAAGCAACGAGAGAAGTTGGATTAGGTGAAGCTTGCTTACGCTTTTATATATATATATATTCGTCGCCCCTTATTATACGGAAACAGCGAGGAACGAAGATAAACAACGGCGAGATTAAGGATTCTCTTGCGGAAAGGGAAAAACGTGTCCCAGCCAGGAACACAGCTCTTGCTCCATTTTGACTTTCCGCCTCGTCGAGTGTACGCAATTATCGTAGGCGATTTCTGCTCAGAGAATTTCTCATTAAATGAGAATCGTTTCAAAAATTGAAGATTTTCAGAATAATTTCATGCGAGGCAAACTCAAGTGTAAGGGATGCAGATCCAATAGGGGGAAGAGTAAAGTGTCAAGTTCTCATTCTATTTCTTTGTTAACCAACGAAGCAAGCTCGATTCGAAATTTAGAAGAAATCCAAAAATTTCGTGCTCTCGCTCGAGCTCGATAGTTTCTCGGTCCATAACTTTCTCGGTATCGCATGCAACGAAGTACGCCCACTTGAGGAAAGTTTCAAGCATTCGCCTTTAGCTTTATTCACAGGCAAAGTGCAACGTGGTAAGTCTTGAGTTTTCGCTTCGCTTCTCTTCCAATATCATTACTCTCTTATGTAATAGAGCTTAAAATCTCATTTTTTCATTCCACTAATTTCTCTGCTGTTAGTGTTTACCTGCTTGCTTGTAAGTACTCTGGAAAACAGAGGATTGAACATTGTACATCGACGAATACAAGAGGAAGTTTCACGAAAGTAGAAAGCGAACTACCGAAGTTCAGATAGTTCATCCTGATCGAATCGAGCCTTCGCCAGCACTTTCGTGGATACACGAATTTCTGATAATCTTTCAACAGCCATCTACCAAACTCTTTCTCTCCTAAATATATATATATATTTAGGAGATTTTATAGTTTTCAAGAAAATTTTATAGTTTTCCGATATTATTTCCGAAACGATGGCGTTTCATAAAATACTACGTAACTTGATTCGATCTTTCGATGAATTCCGCGAATTTTGTGCAATGCATATCACGTATTTATTATATTCCTCTCGAGAGAGGAAGATTCCTCGAAAAATTCTTTCAACTCGATAATCTCACCAACCTCGAGAATTTCGAGTATCGAGGCCTTTATACAACGTCTTTCTTCCCGTCCTTCCTTATCCCGTCCATCATCCCTGATACGCGTGGGACGGCTGTGATATATGAGGCTGCCACCACTTTTCTCCCGCGTCGCTGACGTGCAACACCACTTTCACACCAACGCCATTTTTCCAAAATGGTGCAACACCTGATCGAGTTGAGAGAGTCGATGTACTATCCCTCACAAGACTTCTGTTACGTATTATATATATTCCATCCTGTACGAAATTGGAAACCTTCTCTCCAACGTTTCTTTATATAATTGAACAGATACATCCGTCTCGAGAATTAATCGGATAAAACATATCTCTCCCGATCCACTTCTTCCCTCCCAAATCTTCAGAGGAGCCGCGTCGAAAATCTCTTCCGCCGATAAATCATCGCGGACGAACGAAAATTAATCCACGGGGGAGCTGCCTCGATCGAGAGTTAAGAAACGAAGGAACACGGAAACACTTTTATCCCTATCCCCTAACGATCGCGTAAACCGGCGAGACCGGTAAGCAAAACCCGAAAGCCTCGCTTGACAACGGACCAACCCAACCCAACCAGAGCGACAACCCTCTCGATTCCCCATCGAGAGCCGGAAACACGAACCACGCCAGAAACAACCAATGTACCCTTTGTCGAAGAGGGTACATTTCCCTCTATCTACCTCTCGATACTCCCCTCACCCCCTTTATATACCCTCGATCGTTCCTCTCTCTCTATCTGCATCTCGACGACAGATTCGTATCACGATTTACAACAGCAACACGTGCCTCCCCCCCGCCTTCCTCCTCGTCTTCCAGATAACCAAGAAAGCCCGGAAGATCGCCTTTGTCCACCACGCCTGGGTGGACGTGACGGGGTTGCAAAAATGGAGGCGGATGCAGGAAAATGCAGGGATGCATTTCTACAGGTTGTTCCCTATCTTGGTTGGTTCCTGGTCGGCCGATATTAATTCGTTATTTCGAAAGGTGAAACGGGCCGGAAATCCCCTCCCTCCTTCGTTCCCCTGTCTTTAATAAACTTGTTATATCCGGCTCGGTGCGTGGAACCGATCGAACTATGATGAATCGACGGTAATAACGGTTGCTACCTGTGGTGCCGCGTAATCGGGAGTCCGCGAGTGCTGGTTTTCGAGACTGAGGGTCGATTGAATTTTTCGTATATTTTTCCATTTGTTTCTTTCTTTCTTTTTTTTTTCTTCTTGGAATTTATCAAATGTTTGTTGAGAAGTGATGATATTGGAATATGGATATATATTCTAGTGCGATTATTATTATTATTTTTATACGAGGAGGAATTTGATATTTTTTAAGGGAAGAGATGTTTCGTCGGTCGATCGATCACGAAATACTGTGCGTAATTTGACGAATAAATCTTGATCCATCACGGTGGTAATGACATTGGTTGGGTGTACACATACGCGTATATAGATTTAGAGGAGGAGTAGCCAGCGACCCTAATATATCCTTTCATCACCAAAGGGTCAATCATCCGGTTTTATGCCTCTTCCTGGTGTCGTATTTCTTAGCTTACCGAAACACCGAGGGAAAATTTCAATTCCGGGTGAACATTCCTCGGCGAGGAATTACTTTCACCGTCGAGTTGCTCGCTTTATTATTACTCCGTTCTTAATCCCCCGACCACGCCGCAATACTTTTCCTTTCCTTTCCATCATAAAATCCACCCTCGCGAAAAGATTTCGATCCAACATTCCTTCGAATTATCCAAGTTTGCTTTCAATTAACCATTTTCTCGCAATTTCTCTGTATCCATCTCTAAAACGACTTTGTTATTTTTATCAAGAAAATTACGCGTAACGTTCTATAACCTCTGTGGCGTCCCTTTGTTACATTTATCGCGTTGTAAATTTCGACGCAATCAAATATTTATTTCGCGTAAAAGGTTTCTGGGAAGAGAGACACACGCACTTTCCTTATAAATCATTCCTTTATGTAAGATTATCGATAATTTTGCCAATAAGAGTTTCCTTCCCACGAAAATCTCCTGTTCTCTTCCGTGTTTTCTTTTAAGATATTACGAGTATATTAGTGGAGTCTAAAAAAAAAAAAAGAAAAAGAAAATTTTAGTTTGAAAGATATATCCGAATTTAATGGAAATTTATACGTAAAGCGTAATGGATTGTGCGTGGAGCAATTTATGGAAATGCCTCTTCGAAAATGCGAAGCGAACCATCAAATTTTTATCATCCTTTATTTTTGTATAAAATTTTATATTTTATATTTCGCCTGATATAATATTTTTCTATAACAGTAGCAACAGGGCATTAAAACCTGAATATTTTATATTTTAAAAATTTCGCTTTTATATCTACCATTACAAAGTTACATTAAAAAAAAAAAGAAAAAAAGAAAGAAAACAAAAATAAAAACGAAATTAAAATTTCAAGGGTTGATTTTCTATCGTTCTTCCTACATCTTAAAATTCTCCCTGCTCTAAATTAAATACCTGTCTTCATCACAAATAAATAATTAAATAAATAAATAAAATCCACTTTTATCGAAGATTTCGATTCAAAAAGATCCATTCGATTAGCCAATTCCTTTACAATTTTCCATCCCCCGTGTCCCAATAATAATCGTCTCCCTTTGTCGCCAAACAACAAAAATAACTGGTTCGAAACATTTCAGAATTATCTCGGCGCTAAAGTTTCCAGTAACCGGTCACCGTTTCTCACTCGCTCGCTTCCTCGAGCTACAAAGAGCTACACGGCCGCATTATAGTGATTGAGTTTGTCCCAGCCGCGTTGGGAGTACGCTCCCTTAATGGAAAGATTACTCGAGATTTTCTTAAGACGACAGTCCCCACGAGTGGACTTCCGCGTTCTCGTTTAATACCGTTCCAGTCCGAGTACTTTGTGTAATTAGTCTTCGACGTCGCGCTGCAAATCCCTTATTTCATAAATTGCCCCGTAATCGAGGGAAGGATAAAAATAATCGACCGATCGTTCGCCGTGTTTTAATAATCATGGAGGGATGAATACTTTGATCGCGCTTTTAATTAAACGGTAAACACGCGTGGATCGAAATAAATTTCTCGAGAGATAATTTTGATTATTGGACGATCCTTCAAGTTGGATTCTTTCACGAGGATGATCGAATTCGAAATTAATATCTCGTTAACGTATATATCCTTATATCGAACAATTTTTAAGAAAAAATTCTTTCCTTGAAAGATGTATTTCTAAAAGTGTGTCTAAATATTCAAAATTTACAGAAAAAGCATATCGAAAATGAAATTGAAAACACTCGAAGAATCGAAACGAAAAGAAAAACAAAAAATTTATCACGATGCAATATCATCTCTCGTAAAAACGATCTCTATACTAAAATTTCGTAAAATAATATTCGCGACAAGAATTCTCGAGGCCTCGAATAAAATCGATTCGACACCGGAAACTTCTCACCGGAAATCGTCTAATCCCGCTCCACCTATACAAAAGGTGTACGGCTCACAACGATCGCATCGTTGAAACGGTTGAAAAAAACGAGGGAAAAATTGGTCCCCGCGCTCCCCCGTTTGTCCCTTATGAATTTTAACAAGCCTGTTCCCCGCACTCCACGAGTCTATCCCGATACCTCGACGATATTTAGAATAGAATCGAAGGAGGAAAATCGAGGGCCGTTCGTTCGACTTCACGTTTCACGACGCCGAGTGGTTGTCTCTCCGATTCTGAATACGAAACATGGCTTGTAAACCGGAAGTGTCGATCGTAAATTCATCGATCATCGATAAATATAGGATAAATCGAGTCGTGATGGATCCGCCAGTCGATCCTTCTTCGCATCGGGAATTTTATCGCAATTTCATTATTATTATCCGTTAGAAGGAGAAGCAGAAGGAGGAAGAGGAGGAGGAGGAGGAGGAGGAGGAGGAGGGAAGGCTCCTCTTCGAGGCTGACCCGATAATCGTCGAGAGAATTGGGTGGTGTAACGATACAGGTCGGTATCGTTAGTTTACTCTCCAACGATATTTCCAATCGATTGCCGAGGTTGAAATTGGAGGGGTCTCACGAGAGCCCGGGAAATTGGTTACACGTGGGTTCCACAAGCGCTCGGGGAATTTTTAGATCGAAAATCGATGCGTTTCAGTTCTCGTGTTTCTGTATTTTTTTTTTTTTTTTTTTTTTTGGAGAGAGCTGGTAGAATGTTTTAAATTTCGTTTTTTCTTCTGTTTCTTCCTTCCCCTCCCCCTCGATTTTATTTCGTATTCCTTTATCGGGAATTAGTTCGAAAACGAGTGCGTTAAGGGGAAACAAAAGTGAAAAATTAAAAAATTGGATTCGATTTTCCTGTAGGGGGAGGAATTTAAATATAGAAGAGAGTACGTGTTGAAAAAAAAAGAAATGCGGATCAGAGAGGAACGATCATTCTCGCACAGAACTGTTGATTTTATCCTGTTGTTTTTCAACAAGACAGAACAGTTTCCAATAATTAAGGAGATAATAAAGTATATATCAGCCAATTAGGTGATTTCGAAAGAAATTCGAATATATTTTCGAAATATCGTCGATCCACAACGTCATTATGACGAACTATAATACTATTTTCGTTGCATAAAATAATGGCAAAGGAAAATTGATCGTCGAGAATTTAGACAAAGAATTCAACTGATTGAAAAGAATCTCCAATAATTAAGGAGATAATATACGAAGAAACTGAACATACTGTATATTAATATTATATCATCATCCTAAAATGACTTTACAAGTGAAAATAATTACGTCTTATTCGTACAATAGTATCTCTGTATTCACAATTTTAAATATTCGAGGTGACGATTACGAAAGAAATATGAATAAATCTTAACAATATTCCGAATATATTTTCGAAGACTCAATGAAATATCCACAAATCGATCGATAACGTGTCATTAATATCGACTACTTCTCGACAAAACGATAGACGAATACTATTTACTTAGCGCGAAATAATATCATCAGCAAAGGAAATTGACGGGGAAGAGTTCGCGACAATCGAGGTGATAATGGTGCGTATACGAATAAAACTAATCGTTAATATCGTCGACTATTTCTCCATAAAACTATACCTCCGACGAACAATGATATTTACGTATTACGAAACAATAAAAAACAAAAAAATGGCAAAGAAAATTGAAGAATTCGCGACAACAATTAGAGGAGATAATACGTGCGATATACGAATGAAACGTTGATATCTGATCCGCCATTTCTCGATGAGGATACGGTGATATTTTTTTACTTTTTTTGAAATAATATCGGAGGGGAAGGGGAATTGATCGGCGAGAGTTCAGCAACACGGTCGAGTAAAGGCCGAGTAAATGATAAATATTCGCGTTCCCTCCCCCCTATACTCCCTCCCATATACATCATCGCCGATAAAAATTGCATTTCCGCCGGTTGAATTATTCCGGGACACGTAGCAGAGAGTTGCGGGAACGAAATCAATTTCGCGGAATGCCGATGGAAATTTTATTTCCTGCTGCGCGTTCCGTTCCCTCCTGGGAATCGGTTGCCCCCCGCTTTCATAAACAATATCCTTATGAATATTCCCTTGGCGAAATCCACTTCCCTTCCGTCCAATCTGGAATCCCTTACCTTAGAGTTTGTTTCTTAATAAATTTTCATGCGCTTACAAAAACGCGCCTCTCGCGATATCTGACAATTATCGGCCCACCATGAATATTCACAACGATCGAACTCTCGCTTCCACAAGCGAATTCTCTCTCTTCGGGGGGAGGAATACACGTGTATTCGAGAAAAGGGGTTTGTATCTCCCGCGAGATGGTTCGATCGTCCCTGGGATGCTTTTAATTGGATCTCGAATCGCAAACGAATCGTTAAAACTCGCTTTGGTTACGTGTTCGTTTCGAAGGGAGATGTTTCGGGAAGCGACGAGGTGTGTGTACTCTTGCTTGTTATTTCTTTGTCGTTGTTAGAATCGAGCGAGATTTCTATCTTTCTCTTCTTGCGCGGTAATCCGATTCAAAGGAGATATGAAAAAAAAAAAAAAAGAAAAGAAAAAGTGCGCACTAATTAATTTAAGAGTGTATTTATTACGTATCGTTTAATTTAATATTTTCGTGTATTTATTACGTATCGTTTAATTTAATATTTTCGTACGTATGATGATGTAAAAGTTTATGAGAGTTATGGGAATAATGATATAACGATATACGGATATATATTTCCATATTATTGATTTTGAGAATAATGAAAAATATAATAAATTGATATTGTAAAATTGTGAAAATAATAAAATAAAAAAATAGAAAAGAGTCGATCGATTTAATCGAGGGAAATATTTAATCCGGATATAGAGATTGAGATTGGATGAGAGATTATCGATAACGATTTTAGAACGAGGATTCATTTCTTTTTATAGCGTAATAACTATTGATTTATATCGAGGAGATGAGAATTTTATCGATTGTGAGTGATAGATGCGCGATTGATGAATATTGTAATTTTAAAGCATCCGAGGTGTGAGAAAAGAAGGGTTGCTTGAAATTATGAATGCGACGAATGTAATCATTCGTCCATCGAAGATTTTTAAATCGACTTAAAGTCGATTTCTTTCGAAGGAAGAAGTTAGATTTTGATCTAGTGATATATTAATTAATATAAATTGAAAGGATTAAGTGGAAAACTTTGTTTCTTCGATAAATCCCAATTCTTTCAGTTCGAAAGAAATCTATCTCCTCTTCGAAATTAGTGATTCTCTTCGGAAATTTATCTTTTATTAAATTTAAACTTCGATATCTTTTCGATATCTATCTTTTCGAAATAGTCGAAAAAAAAAAGAAAAGGAAAAAGAACTACATACTACAGGAAGAAATTAAATCAAACAATTAAAAGTTTCGACGGTAAAACGGATCATACCGGCACATTTTTCCTGTGGATTATATTTCCATAACATTCCCCTCGTAATCACTTTTTCTTTTCTCTTCGTTTCTCCAACTTCGTCAACCTGTCTCGCCAAGTTATGAGAGAAACACCAGGCGATTAAATTTGAAAACTCGCGGGAGCTACTAGTTTTATGGCCAACAACCTAGTCAAATCTACCTCGAGAGTTTAGAAACACGATATTCGGCTTGAATTTTTATAAAAATTCATCGCCAACGCGATGATTCTATGACCAAGCCTCGAATATTTTAACGCGTCTCAAAATATCTTTGGATATTTTACACCAGTTTCCAGTTAATTTCAAAATCTTCTAAGTGTCAACATTTACAGAAATAACTTTTGAAAGATGATAGAACAGGATAGAAATTTCATAAAATTCACGTTATTCGATTTAACAATTGATTGTTGATAAACGAGATAAACATTTTCACAAGAATTCGAAATTGTGCAAAACGGAGAAAAGTAGCATGGAAAATTTAAATCTGTAAAATACAAAAAAAACTTATTATTTTCCGTATTCCATAAAAATTTAACAAACATGATCCTCAAACGATACAATAATACAACAGAATTAAAAAAAAAAAAGAAAAAAAAACATTTATCCGTAATCTCATTTAATCAACGACAAAAATAAACTACGAATATCTGCGCATATCTATCAAATTTTTGCGATTAAATTAAAAATACCATAAAAAAGCACCACTTTGGGTATTTCATCCCTCTTCGTGCGTTCTTTTATACGTTCAAATTACACGTAGAAATTCATATATACACACCAAAATTTCTATTCGCGGCAAAAGTGACAGCGATCGAACGAAGGGTAAAATTTACATTATCACTCGTCTTGGTGAGAAAAGTTTTCGGCACAGCCATTACACACGTTCGTTCACTCTGATGAACGCGGTTTATCAGTTTATCAGAAAACGAGTGTCGTCTCGGCAGGGGATTCGCGGAGACACGACTCCGGGAAATCGAATTATTCACGCGGCCGCCCGTGAAACGTCGTCGTGACGTTAATCGACGCTTCGAAATATGCTTGCGTGGAAATTTTCGAACCTCGTCGATCTTCCACGCGTTAAAGTATCTTCCGCAATTTGCCCGACCGATCGATGAACAGTTAATTTTTGAACTCCTTTCGAAAGCGTCGAAACCTCGCGTCGTGTCGAGCAACTTGACGTTTGTTCCCGGATTTTGGAAACTTTTTTCATCTATTATTTTTTTCAGTGACTCTTCTCTTTTTCAAGGGAATCGCGAGAAATTTGTGATACATTTTGATGGATAATTGGAGGGATGAAATCCGAAATGTTTAAAAGATTATCCGTGTAATTAGAGCGTTGGATTGGATCGTGTGAATTTGTAACAGTCTTGGGTCACATTAGATTGTCGTAGGTCGCGTCACGTCGAATAATGGATCGCTTAGCCGTGTACACGTCTGAGATCGTCTCCGGGACGCTTAACTAGAATTGTCATCTCTGCCTATGTTGGAGAAAGAAAAATTTAATATAATATTTGTGTATTTTAATACATTGAATATATTGAAACTTGATTCGCGCGTTTCTCAAGAACGGTACAAAATGTATTTTTCGATTAATACCAATTTAAATTCATATTGCATATTTGGTCGATTAAACTTGGAAATGTTTCTAATTAAAATGTTGCCAGATCCGATTCGAATTAATAAAGTAAGGGGCGTTAAGCTGCGTTCAAATGCAGTAATAAATTTTATCCGTGTATTTATTTATTTATTTATTTATTTATTTATTTGATTTTGTAATCGTTAAATACGTATATCCAATGACAAATACAAATCCTTCGAATTAATTCCAATTTCACGGAGATAATTATTATTTTATATTATATAAATAATTTATCACTGAGATTAATTGTAAAATTAACGTACAACAATAAGACTTCGATAAATATTTTACGTTCAAAATTCAAGCCAATAAATTATACGTACACATGCCATACGTTTTTATATGCACATCTTCGTGAAATAGATTAATCGTCCGAGGGGAAGTGGAAAACTGTGTGACGGAGATCCGTGCAAATAATTGTACCGGAATCGAGGATGATGGAAGCAAGCAACATCTTGGATTTCATTTCACTCCTCTTTTTTTCCCTTTCTTTTTTTCCTTCTCCTTCTTTTCCTCTTTTTTCTTCTTTTTTTCACAAGTGGAAAGTTCTGTATTTTCAAAGTTGAAACGAGAAATCCTCGAGATTGTAAATCGAGTAATTTCGAAACGAAAACTCGGTCGGACGTTTAATTTCTGCAATCCCTTCGTCCCGTGATTTCTCAAATCGTATCATCGAGAGCAAACTTACTTATCGTTCGTTTTCATCGTAAATTTTCAAATTTTCCCTAAATTCCCGTCAATCTACGTATATCTATTTTTATCCACTTTGGAAAACAATTTAAAATACAATCGAGAATAAATTATCGATTTTTTTCAAAAGTTTCGATTATAATAACGCCTTTTTCACAGATCTCTTCCATTCCTCCTCTCATCGATCCATTTTCAAAGTTTCCGTCATTTTCCTTTTCCCTCGTTTCCTCGTAAATTATCAGATTCGACGATTATCCTTTCCAAAGGATCTCGATTATATATATATATATAGTCTCATTTCTTTTCGTCTCTCGATAAATGGGGGAGGACAAAATGGCGGATGAATTAAGGCACGCGAGGGGCGAACGAACCAGTTTCTCCCCGCTGTATCGTGACGATCATTTCCCGAGGCGTGAAACGCAGCGAGCAATTAAAACTTTCCGCGACGTCAGACACTCGGTTGCAAACACAACAGATTTCATCTTTCGGAAGCGCAGCCTCGATTCCAGTTCCGATGAAAACGTCCTAGAAACGACACGTTTCCTTCGATGGGAGGAGCGGAAGGGGTGGTCCTCCCCTCTCTCTCTATATATATATATAAACTGGCGTTCATTGAACGAAACACCAGCCAATGCGGAATTCCATCTCTGAAATGTTTGAAGGGAATTGTCGGGGAAAGAGGGATGCACAGGTTGCATTCAAGCCTCGGTTATTGGTACCGCAAGAGATCGATGCGAAACGCGTTTCTTTGATCCTTTAAGCTCGATACCTGGTGCCGACGGGTATTAAGGGGGGATGAGTAAAACGGGACAGAGAGCGATGATGCTTGAATATTTCTGATCGTTAGGTTAATCGTTATTATTTCTTTCCTTTGAGCTCGTACGTAATTTTACGTAATTTTCCGTGGCAGGAAACTTGAATTTCAATAAATAATGTTCAACCTCGTGGAAACCTCGGGAGAAACGAGAATCGTACTCCCTTTCTTCATTACGTCCTCCTCCACGTTTCTGCATCGGGGTTAATATAGAGGGGTAAGTAAGAGTAATATTTATGATAAAAATGTTAACGAGTGAAATGAGACAACGATGATTGGGCAACTATTCCGTCTCTATTCATTAGAGATATCGATAATCGATATAATTCCATGTAACTTCTTTACCAATTCGTATTCAACGTCTTTTGATTTTTCTTCCACAAAAATGGAATCATATATACCACCGTATCACCGAATCTTCATTTTGCTGCGCGTTTCACAAACGCCTATCTCTGAAAGGGATACGATCACCATTCTTGAAAAGCATCATTCCCGAAACTTCAGTCCCGCCTTCATCTAAAACTCTTTGCCTTCCTCGCCGAAAACCCCATCCAAACGAACTTCTTACGAAAGAGAAGTTCCCCTTCCCCTCTCAAAAAAAAAAAAAAAAAACTGTCAAGCCTCCCAAACTTGCTTCAAAAGAAAAGCATCTCGTGAAGTTTGCCAAGCAACGTATCTCGCGCCCTCTATCGATCTCTAGCGAAACAAAAGCGGCTCGTTTCAAAGCCGCTCGATTCTAAAGGAGCTGTACAACCAAGGCGCTTCGAGAATTCGAATTAGCGCGACAGGAATTCCGGTAAGCGCGACGCTATTCCACGTCGTGTGCAACATGGACGTCGTCTTCGTGTCCGAAACTTGGCCCATCCCTCACCGGGTATTCGGCTATTGCGATTCGGAAATTCGAAATTGGGATCGATACGAATGCTGGAACGAAGAAGGGTGAAACAACTCTCCCTCCCTCTCTCTCTCTCTCTCTTTTGATCGTGCACGAGGAGAAAGAAGAAAAGAAAAGAAAAGTAAAAGAAGAGACAGAGAAACGTGACGTGGCGAATTTTCGCCTCGTGGAAAATTGTCCCGGTGAGGAACGTTTGCGCGCAGGAGAGGGGGTGGTTTTCCCGCGAAAAACGTGCGAGGAAAAGCGCGCAACTATATTTGACGGATGGGGGTGGATGATGGGGCGCGTGGAGATCGATTGGAAGCGAAGCTTTCTTTTTTTTTCGATAGCTAGGTGGACGAGGTGTTGATGAATGGTAGGTGATGAATACCGGGGGATGGATGGGAAATTTAAAGGAAGGCGCGTGTAAATATTGTCGAGGGGAGATTGCTTGCGTGAAATTTTGCGTTTAAACTTCTCAACGGTGATTTCAATCGGAACGGTGAATTATAATTGGAACTGATTTGGTGAATTAATTACCCGTCATGATATCGCGCGTTAAAATTGATACTAAAAATTAAACGTTCGTGCGACAATGCGAGAAATTTATTATTATCATCGTATGATTCGAATCTCGCACGGGGTGGTAAGGATTGAAATGAATGAATTTCGTCTATGTTAATTCAATGCGCGATTAAGTTAATTTAGAAAAAGATTGTTGATCGCTCAAACGATAGATTGATCCCTAAAGAGGAAAATTCGCAAATAAAATTTCCTCCTAGCTATTAAATCGCCCGCGCTTTTTATAGCTCGCCATAAAATTAATATAGACCGCTTACGGTGATGTAATTAAATTACAAGGGTTAAAGTAGGTCGCTTTGAAAATAACCGTAACGCGCGATCCCTGTTTTTTTCTCTTTCTCTCTCTCTTTCTCTCTCTCTCTCTCTCTCTGCCCCCAACTCGTCTTATTTTGTCACGAGCTTTCATAATTTTACACCCATGATTCCCTGTCTTTCTATCTTCCAGCACAGAATATATAAGGTTAAGTATGTCTGCGTGAAAGAGATTTAATTTCATACTCAGTAGAGATTATAATTAATCGTCAAATGGAATAAAACTAATCACTATCGAACAAATAAGTTTAATTCTAACTACAAGTTGGACAAATGAATAGATTGCGAGGCAAGAATATCAAACGGAATAATCAAATATTTTGAGCCTATGACAAGTGAAACAGGTCAGTGGAATAAATTAAATTCGTTCAAACAAATGGAACAGACAGTCGCCCAAGTGCAAAAAGTTAGAACCAGACGAATGTGAAACGAGCTGGCTAGTTAATATATGGAACACAGACCAGACGAATAATCCAAACGTCAAACGATATTTCAGAGTTAATGATATTCCCTCTCAAGACGATTCTCTCGCAAAAACTTTCAAACTTTTCACCATCCCCTAATGCCAATCATCATCAACCACTTTAAATCTTTCCAAATTGACGGAAAGCTTTTATCATTATCCGGCAAGGATTACAAATTTCCTTTCAACGAACTCGTCATTGCTACTCAAACAGATTCTTGATGATTTTTCACCCGATTTTTAACCGATTCGAAGCCGAATATTTTCCCATTCGAGATTGCGTGGAAAAAAAAATAATATAAATTTATTCAAGACTATTGGAGTCCAGAATTCGCGTGAATAAAAGAAGAAGAAGAAGAAGAAGAAGAAGAAGAGAGGCGACGGGCGAAGAATTACGATGAAAACTTCCACATCCACGGTTCTTGTTTAATTAAGTTCGTTAAAATTGTGTTTAGAACGGCCGCCACCGGTATTTCCATAATTCATTGTATAAAGACCCGCGTGTACGTGTCTCCTTTAATCCGTTCGTCCGCGAAGAATTCGTGCCAATTTTCATCCTTTCTTGGAAAGGAAGGAAGGAATATTTGAAAATCCTTCCGCGATTAATTTTAATCGGCCGATTTTTCGTATTAATTAATAATTACGAAATTTATTACAGAATCGAAGAAAGATTTACGCATCGTCGTTCTCGATCGCGTTTTGTTTCCGCCCGATGAATGGAATAGAAGGCAGAGGGAATTTAACGATAAATATATTATTTCAATAACAACGGTAATCCGATCTAACTTTATTACACGAGAATATAATTGGATTGCAATCTGATAATGATAATTGATAATCGTTTACTCTACATTAATGGGTATCATATGTGCTCTCACGCGTCGAGAGTAATTGGAGGTGTATCTAATTTATTCGATACGATTGGTCATCAGATTTTACGGATTATACGGAAAAGTGAGTCGTGAAAAGAATGGAAAAATCTAGATACTTTTTATCGTCGCGTGAAGAACTAGCTCGGATAATTTACTTTTTTGAAACGTCGTTAGAAAATAATCTTTTTCCAAGGCCGATTACATATTTGGAATCATAGTTGGTAAATGGACATCTTGAGATTCGCAGAGAAATACGAATCTCTATTATTATTTCCGTTGAGAAAAGAGCGACTAATCGATGGGGTGGTTTCTCGTAGAGCGCGTCCAACAACCCTCATAATCTCTCCGTTAACCTTGATACCTTTTTCCCAGACAATAAAAAATAATTTGAAAATCGCGAACAAAGAGCGGCTCGCGTTGGAAAACGTCCTCTGATCCGAAATTCTTTTACCTCTGTCCTTTCGTTCGCCGAGATCGAACGAACCCGAAAATTCGCGCGTATTCAATTTATGGAACGAAGCTAAATTTCGAAACGTGCAGATACATATATATAAAACCAGGTCGAAAACAAGAGGGAGTATTTCATTACCGATGCAAAAAGTGTGGAGGATCGATTCGCCGCCAAATCCTGTTGGAATCAAATTTGGGGGAAAAACATTTCGATCGAAGGTGCGAAGCTCGCGAGAGATCGCCGTGTAATACGATTTCGATTAATATCGTATCGATCATTCACCACGCGTCGCGTGTAAATATTTTTTTTTTTCCAATCAAAGTTTTATGAATGCAATTTTTCATCGATCGATCATCGATAAACAGAGAAATCGCTATGTTGCGGCTTACGTTCGTTAATTCCATATTATAAAAATCTAAACAAATCTGGATCCTGTTCGAAAGTAATCTTTATCAATTTATATATATACATAGTTTAACTTTAATTTTATTTACATTTTCCCTCTCGATTGATAAAAATTATCGAAAACCAAACCCCGTTGAAATAAATAAACCGGATAAATCTTCTTACCCATAACGCGTGCAAAAAAGCGTATAAAAGCGAGAGGGTATAAAATTGGAAAAACGAAGTGAAAGAGAGAGAGAGAGAGAGGAGAGAGAGTTACGGGATAATTGCGATTCGTAAGGGTTGCACACAAGGCTCGTTTGAACGCTTTGAACCACGCGCTCCTTAGCGTAACGCAAACGCGGCCATAAGCACGCCATTGCTTCCTGTTCGCCAATCCACCCTCGACTAGTAGTCCGCCTGTTTCTACCCGCAACCAGGAAATTCTACTCGTTCTCGTTTTCACCTACAACGCTCGCTCGATCACCGTGAAACCAGCAATTTCTACCGCAGAATTCCATTCGACGTTTCTCTTCTACATCCACCTACTCGTCCCCCCAACTCGTACTCAATAAGCGAGCACCGAACTGTTTCGCCTGTTTCTACTATGCTTTCACTATTTTTCTCGCCGATCCGCAGCAGCGGTTTTTCCTCCAAACGTCCGTTGCGTTTTTTTTTCTTTCTTTTCTTTTCCTTCTCTTCGAGCAAGATGCGCTCGACTTATTTTTCATTGTTACACGGAATTTGGATTTGATCGTTGAACGTTGTCGTTTCGAGAAATGAGACGTTGAGCAGGAAGGCGATTCGATAAATTACAAAAGTTTTTAAGTATTAAGGAAGATAATTGTTTTTTAATCTCGTCATAAAATCATTCGTCGTTGTATTTATATGAAAAAAATCGAAGAAAGGAAATTTTACAAGAGAGTGTTTGTATATCACGATTGTGTGACACAAAGAGGGGGGAGATAAAAGACACGATAAAAAGAGAAGAATAAAAGCTTTCTTGATTAGTAAATAATAATTAACAGGAAGAGGAAGGGGGAGAAGGGGAGGTCTCCACTTATTTCAATCTGATGCATCGAATGAAAATGTCATCCAGACTAGACCTACGTTCGCTCGTGATTATCAGAGTTTTTCTACCGGTATTGTATCGGAAAGTGTTGCAAAGGATGACCCATTTTCGTCTATAAATAAATACCAGGCTATTGGCATCCGCGCATCTTCTTCGTAACTGGGCTGTATTTTTCAATCTACTCATATATATTTCGCTCTATCCATCATAAATCGTATCGTTATCAACGATATTTCAACTAATTATTATTACTTCCATTCCAAAAAAGATCTTCACTTCGACACGCGTAACAACGATCCCATTAAGAATTAAATTTCCCTCTCGATCTCTTTTCATTTCAATACCATCAAAATATCGCGAAAAAAATATATCTTGTGCGTTCTTTTTTTTTTTTTTTACTATTCTTTATTGTATTTTTAATATCTACGATTAAAAAAAATTAGAACGATAAATTAAACCGAACGAGAAGAACGTCAGAACACCGTAGTATCCCCTCCTTCTAGGTCAAGAAGTATACCAATATTCCGCTTCGATGCTCGTTCATAATCGCTCGTTCGGTGTCCACTCGATCTGTAATTCACAATTTCCATCCCGAATTCGAAACCTTTCTGATCCCATCATCGACCGCGTGCCGAATATCCCATATCCCTCGTTTTCTCTCTTCGAAATCCCTGGCGGGCGGCAACCAGCCATTACCAGCTGTTGCATTTTTCACAAGTAGGGAAAATTAGGTTGCCTGTCGGCAATCTGCGCGACACGTATCCCGATTTTCGGGCCCCGCCATCTTCCTGCACCGATATTACGTGGCGCCACCGCGATAATCGAGCGGTGTTAACGTGCACGCCGCGCTGTGACCGGTATAATGCAAATCGATTAGTCCTTGCTTCTCTCTCCCTCTCTCTCTCTCTCTCCTCTCTCTTTCTCTGCAATTTTCAGATCGAGCCACTGATATAGCGAACTGGAGAATCACCGCCCGTTTAAGATTCTTGGAGATGAGATCCGTACGAAGAGTAGATCAACGATTTTTAATTTTTTTGTGTGACTGGACGAAGATTTCATCGTGATAAGAGCAACGAATGCATGTTGAAATTATATTATTATAATTATGGATCGAGTTGAAAGGATTAAATTGTTAGACGCCATTCTTTTATTATATATTTCGTAACGAAATTATATTAAAAAAAAAAAAAAAAAGAAAAATTGAATTTTAACGAATGGTCATTCTTCCAAAAGGAGGATCACCTTTAAAATTGTGAAAATAACAAGTGGAGAAATCACAGCGAATCTAAAAAGATAACGATTGCGAGATTCATTATGCACATTCGCAAAGCAAATAAATCGAGCGGAACAGGAAAGAGAATTTGATATTTCAACGGGATATCGGATTCTCGGGCGAGAATAAATTATACGGGAATCAAAGCTCGCGGAGAGGAGGGAAATTTACGAATTTCAATATCAATTATAAATTAAATATTAAACTTGTATCAAGCAATAAATCTGAAGTTATTAAAATATATGGACGAAAGATTGGAAGACGATATTACGATTTAAACGTCAGAATTACAGGATATTATTCCAGGAAATAATATTTCAGGGGAAAGATAAATTTCGAAAAATTATTTTCCGATTCTCGATTCGACGCACTTTAAAAGGAAAAAAGAAATCGAACGTGAAAATTCCCTTCTTCTCAACTAGTTAATCAGCTAATTGGAGAATTTCCCGGTGTCGGCCAGTGATCCCGAAGGTGTCGCCCGAAGGTTTCGTTCGGTCAGCTCTCCCGTTGACCTCGATTCCTCCCCGCACGGCGAAATGAAAGACCCGACCCCTGAAAGAGGGAGCCGGCCATTGAAAAAGCTTGCACGATAGTTTCTTGTCCCTCTTTCCAACTCCTCCCTCCCCACCCTTTCTCCCCCCTAATGGAAAACGTAGCACACGAAAAACCCGCGGTTCTTCCGTACTTTCACTCGATATTTCGACCAACAGACGATCCACGACAATTTCCACCGTATTTCTGCGATCTCCATCTTCCTTTTATCCATTTTTCTTTTATCCTCCCTCGATGATTCGAAATGAAACGCGAGTGAATGAATTTAACCCTTTCGAGATATTAATAAAATGTTAATAAATTTTAAAATAAATAAATTCGAGAACTTGAAGTAGTCTCTCAGGGAGGAAAAAAGGAAATAAAATAATTGGATCGTTGTATGGATTGGATTCGAGAAGTCGATCGAGAATTATTCATATTGTCAGTAGTTGCTTAATCGAATTTGTTAATTGAAAATTTGAACGATAAAAAGATTTTTGAATCGTTGAATCGCGTTCGATATTGGAGGGGAGAAAAAAGAAAAAAATGTTCGACACGCGTACACGAAAATTCAAAATAAAATAAGAATGAAAAGCGTATATTTCGTAGAGTTGTGTTCCATTTGATATAAACGCGACCACGAGAAAGTTTTAGTCGATGTTTCTTGAAAAAGTTGCCGGTTATTGCCCAATGTTTCTCCGTGTCTCTGTTGACAGTAACAAAAGTTGCTGTTTGCTGCTTGTTTCCGTTTCGAAGTGGTAAATATCAAAGAAAAATGGGGGAAAAAAAGAAGCGTCAACGCGTAGCAAATGGGAACAAATGTTTCTTTAGCGTGTACTTGTTGCTAGAAACAAATAATCTTGAAACCGAAACAAAATCCAAATACTCTTACGATTGTATCGTCTCAATTCTTACAACAGGATAAAATGTTTCTACTGTTTGACGCTATTCGCCATTGACACGAGAAAAAAAAAAACAATTTTTAATAAAATTAAAAAAGTTAGAAACAAAAGTTTAGAGCGTGCAAACAAAATTTTCCCCCCAATTTAACATTTGTTCGACGCGAAAAAAAAAAACAAAAAAAGAACAAAAACGTAGTAGCTCGATTAAGAAAACTAATTTCAAAAATTTTATTATTAAAAATTAAAAAATTCATGTCAACAAAGAATCCAAATCTAAATTGAATTTGACAATTATTGAACATCGATATGCAACAAAAGAATCTTCTTTTCAACGGCAATAAAGTTTAGAAACGATGATAACATACGAACAATGCATGTGGCGTTGTACAATCCAACGACCTTACATCGATACCTTACACGGTCTCGTAAAAATCTTTAGATTTTACAAGGGGGATATACGATACGAGCCTGTTTATTACCCTCCACCACGAGACTCGCCCTCTCTCATCAATTTGTCGGCCATTTTCCAACTACTCGTCGAGTTTCGACAAAGAATTCGAGAAAAACTTCAACTTCCATGTAAAATTGTAAGAGATTCTACTTCTCTTTCTTATTTAAATTTATTATTATTACAAACGTTATTGTTGACGATTGCCTATGAACTGCATGATATTTGAATCGAATTTTGAATCGAAGTGGACTACAAATTTTATTTTATGAAACTCGCTACATTTGATACAAAGAATTGGAGAACAGCCTCAAGAGCAACTTTCATGTAAAGTTGTAAGAGATTCTCTTTCTTATTTAAATTTATTATTATTACAAACGTTGTTGTTGACGATTGCCTATGAATTGCATGATATTTGAATCGAATTTTGAATCGAAATGGACTACAATTTTTATTTTATGAAACTACATTTGATAATACAAAGAATTCGAGAACAGCCTCAAGAGCAACTTTCATGTAAAGTTGTAAGAAATTCTCTTTCTTATTTAAATTTATTATTATTACAAACGTTGTTGTTGACGATTGCCTATGAATTGCCTATGAATTTTGAATTGAAGTGGACTACAATTTTTATTTTATAAAACTCGCTAACATTTGATAATAAAAAAAGAAAAACAACGTAATAATAATCGATTTGATAACGTCTCGATACATCCGTATTATGTGTTTCGATGACAAATTCGCAAATATTGCGATTCTCGAGGCGGAGGATCGGGATGAGAAGTTACTCGGTTTATTGCGTGGTCGTGCCAAGTCCCGGGGTGACAAAGTAACGCGGCCCTGCTTTCCTGTTATTGCACACTCGGGGAGCGAGCAGAGTTTAAGCTTCTTAGTTTGGAAAGCTTTTAGACGGTCGGCTTTTAATCATCGCGAGATATGTATTTAGCCTGGCGCTCTGAATACGATGCTTTAATTTATGACTAATCGCCGCCCTCTGATCTCGCATTAGTCTAACACTTTCGCCCGCTTTCGAAATCCTTGAAATCGTGCGAAAACGTTTCAGAGATGAAACTCACGATTATTTTTTAAATCTCCCTCGATATTGCTAGTATATGCTAGAGTATCATTTCGTTACCAAAAAGCGAATGGAATCCAATTTTTTTCTATATCGCGTTTTTCTGTGAAAATAAAGAATGTTTCTCCCCCTTCTTTCTTTTTTTTTTTTTTTGAAGAATTTATTGAGATTAACGAAATACCGTTATCTCTTTTAAAATATATAATAAAGTAAAAACAATACATATTATTTATAGCAAGATTTTAATCGATTCAAAACGATAAAAAGACTCCTGTCAACCCCAACTTTTAACGTCCACTCGTGACCGTCAAAGAGCAAAGCGCAAAGCGTATCGATCGAAGCGAAGAAGTTACGAAAAAGAAAAAAATAAATAAATAAATAAATAAATAAATTCGAAGAAACGTTTATTTTTTCGTGACTCTATTCAATTGAACATAAAATTTTCTCTCTCTCTCTCTCAAAAAAAAAAGACAAATTTCCAGCCCAGAAAATTGGTGTACTGTCTATCAGTCGATCTCGCATCTGGACCAAACCACTCGAGAACGATTAAACGAGGCTGTCCGCTTGATCCAAGAGCGCTCCTAGCCCCCGATTCGTGATTGTTTCGAACGAGTGCCACTCGGTCTAACCGTCGAACGTGACTTTTACTTAACCGACGCGGCTGCCCTTTTGTTCCGCCGTGGAAAAAGGAGAAAAAGAAAAGAAAAAAAAAAAAAAAAAAAAAAAAAGTGAACGGGCCGATGGATCCAAGTGTCGTAGATCCCCTCCCTTCCTCCCCTCGTCTTCTGGCCCACTTGGCCCATTCTCGCCCGTTTACTACCCAACAGAGAAAGTACGTGATCGGCTGATGTGCGAATAAATTTATACGAGATGAGAGGCGTGGCTTACTTCGCGGAACATGATCGAGAAGTTGGCTTTTCGAGGTTAAAAAGGAGAAGTTGGCTTTTCGAGGGGCGGAAAATGTTAATCTTGTGTGTCTTTTTAAAGGTGCCAGTGTATATGTATATATGTATGTATTAATTCATGAAAGTTCGAGGATGAATGGAATTGAAAGTGGAGTTGTTTGAGGAGAATGTTACGTTTGTCATGAAGGGAGGAGATAGGTAAGAGTAGTACGTAGTATTAAATTAAAAAAAAAAGGAAATGGTAACAGATCGTGCGAAGAGATTGGAAATGTAAACAAATGCAAATTAAAATAAACGGTTAAGTAAATAAAGAAGTGAATAAATAAAAAAAAAGTTTGTAAATATAGGAACGTAAAAAAAGAATGGAATTAAAATGCACGCGAACGTATAAAATCATAAATGTAACGCAAGATTTCGAAAATTCAACGTGTGGATCTGAAGTAATCCATGATGATGGAATTAATATCTAATCTCATTACAACCCCCAATAAAAACCAAGGAAACGAATAGCTTATCGAAGGCTTCGTCAATTCCAATCGTAGACAATAATAAAACGCTTGCAACAATACACGCCCAAAAAATGGATATCAAGATTGAAGATCCTCGTAAAACCGATCTCAAAATAATCTCTTTACCAAATTAACGAAAATATTAATTCCAAAACAAATTTTCGAGGTTTCATCGTCGACGAGGCTTGCAACGACACACGCCTAAAAAAGTCGATATATCAAGATTGAAGATCCTCATAAAACCGATTTCAAAAATAATCTCTTTACCAAATTAACAAAAATATCATTCCTAAAGCAAATTTTCGAGGCTTTATCAATCGTAGACAATAATAAAACGAGAGGACAAAAAGAAAAACCAAGTTTATCGTTGTTAATACATCGTCGACGAGGCTTGCAACAATAGACGTCCAAAAAAAGTCGATATCAAAATTGAAGATCCTCGTAAAATCGATCTCAAAATAATCTCTTTACCAAATTAACGAAAATATTAATTCCAAAACAAATTTTCGAGGTTTCATCGTCGACGAGGCTTGCAACGACACACGCCTAAAAAAGTCGATATATCAAGATTGAAGATCCTCATAAAACCGATTTCAAAAATAATCTCTTTACCAAATTAACAAAAATATCATTCCTAAAGCAAATTTTCGAGGCTTTATCAATCGTAGACAATAATAAAACGAGAGGACAAAAAGAAAAACCAAGTTTATCGTTGTTAATACATCGTCGACGAGGCTTGCAACAATAGACGTCCAAAAAAAGTCGATATCAAAATTGAAGATCCTCGTAAATTCGATCTCAAAATAATCTCTTTACCAAATTAACAAAAATATCATTCCCAAAACAAATTTTCGAGGTTTCATCAATCGTAGACAATAATAAAACGAGAGGACAAAAAGAAAAACCGAGTTTATCGTTGTTAATACATCGTCGACGAGGCTTGCAACAATAGACGTCCAAAAAAAGTCGATATCAAAATTGAAGATCCTCGTAAAACCGATTTCAAAAATAATCTCTTTACCAAATTAACAAAAATATCATTCCCAAAGCAAATTTTCGAGGGTTCATCATAGACAATAATAAAACGAGAGGATAAAAAGAAAAACACACGCTCAAAAAAAAATCGATATACCAAGATTAAAAATCCTCTTTAAAATCTATCTCAAAAATAACTGTTTGCTCAAGAATAACTCTCCACCAATAATTAACGAGGAAACATCAAATTTTCCCAAATTAATTCGCGATTGAAACAAACTTAACCCCTTCCTCGTCATCGAATATCGCGGAATAACGAAACTGAGAGGGAATAAAAAGGGAATTCCAAGTTGTTGCCTCCCTGCTGATACTCTCATCAGAGGATTACGCGAAGCGATCCATCACGCTTGTTGAGTTACACTGCGCGCATTAAAATTAAGCAGGGTGCCGGGGGCAAGAATTAATCGCGGCCGGGTCACCGCACGACGAGAAACACGTCCGTGCGAATAATTATTTCCGCGGGAGCGACGCGAGAGCGGAATTTCAAAACGAGCGAAAAATTAATGGGAAAAGCCCCCCTTGCGCTTCAATAAAGGGGAAGAGGGGGAAGTTAAATTCTTCGTGCGGGGGAGGGGGGGCCGCTTGGCCACCGCCACGCGCTTTCAATCCTGGACGCTTTCAATCTGGAATAATCGAACGGGGAGAGTGGATGGGACAACGGTTTCACGGCCCACTTCCTCCAGACGCTCGTTTATGGATGCTCGTTTAATGCACGGGGCTAATTATCTTCCGGCTTGTGTGAATAGGCTCGCGTGCCTACGATGCCTGGCTGCTCCACGTTCCGCCGAATCGACGACCGGGTGTTACGGATAACGAACGCCGGCACGCCTGTTCCGGAACCCTGCTTCCAAAGTGGGAGGGCGGCGTTAACCCTTTGCGCTGTTCAACGGCCAGAGATGGAAATGTTTGCTCGCTCTTCGACGTGCTATAATTGCATTTATTATGGCAAGTTTATCGTAAATTGTGACGGTGTATAATATAATATCGAAGGAGTGACGATTTGGACTTTTCAGGAGTTGAGTCGCGATGCACCAAGCTATAATAAAAAACGAATCGATTGTAAGNAAAAAAAAAAAAAAAATGAGATACGATGTAAAAGAATTATTGTATATAAACAGATTGCAATTAAAAAATTAATATATTAAAAAATTATATATTAAAAATAATAATAATATTTAATATTAAAAAATTTCGATCTCGTTTATGAGCGTAAACCGAGGCCTTTGACTGGAAGCTCGAGGTCGAATGCTCAACAACTCCGGAGATTGGGGAGTTTTTGGTACTTTCTGGGAAATTATCGGCCAAAAGAGGAAAGGTGTGCATGTATATACATAGATACACAGAGATAGGATGATAGAGGTATCGAGTACCGGTGGAACCGGAGGAGGAGAGATATTTTCGAGATAAGTTCCATTCTTCGCCGACCTCCTTTCCTTTCCGAAGCTTTCGAAAGCTGCGTTCGAGAGCACGCTCGAGCGCGCATCCACCACACGAACCGATGAAGCGTTCGCGGAAATTAATTCCACTTTTCCAGCGGGGGAATCGAGAACCATCTTCCTCGTGTTATCTTAACTCGAAGATCGGCTCGCCGCGATAAAAGCGGATCTTTCGCAAATTGCGCCACTCGATTACCACTCTTGCGAGTCTCTTGACCACCTGTTAACTGCATAGCATCGTGGTCGTTCCGTTATCGATGCCTGATCGATATCAACATAATTGAAACGGAAATTTAATCGATGGGGTAAACAAGCTCTGCCTGTAATCTTCGTTTTTCTTAACCCTTCGCGCTCGATCAATTTTCCAATTTCGGTCGAACTCGAGAAATAAAATAAACAATAAAGATAAAATAAAAAGTCCCACGAGACCGAGAGTGCAAAGTGTTAATTTCCTTCCTTCCTGCCTTGTACCAACAAGATCGAAAGTATCGATAAAGATTCGTATTCTCTCTGAATTTTAACGTTAAAACTTAATGTATCCCTCATTTCTTAATAATCATTCCAATGGAACTCGATCGTTGAACGATGTCTCCTCTCTGACGATCGCACGAACATCGTCGATCGAAACTTTCCTCGAAATGAATTCGAGGAGAATCCAATTTCCAACAGTTTAGATCCACCCCCGCGAATACTTGTCGAAAAAGCACACGGCTTTCCGTTCTCTAACCTCTCGACAAGGGACTCTAAGGAGTTAATCGTAGAGCGGCGGGATCTCGTGGAACAGCGGAGAAAGAGAGAGAGAGAGAGAGAGAGAGGAAATGGAAAGGAATATTTGGGAAGGAAGGGAGACGAGGAGGAGGCACAAAGAAATCTCGCTCTCGAGAATTTTCGATCAGCCTCTAGGGCGGGCGAATTCGCTCGCCCGAAATAACTGGATAACTTCAAAGCGGGGAAGGAAGGAAAAGGTTCTCCGAAAAAGTGCTGAAAAAAGGTAGGATGCGAGAAGATGGTTCGAGTTTACAGCCCTTTGCAGCCCGGATCACAGAATAATAATCTGTGACGTCTCGAACGATTATTCGGAATTAACTAACCGTTTTGCGGGCAACGAGACTCGTCGGTGTTGTGATGATGATTTCCCGCTCTTTCGAAGTTAAATCAGAGGCAGAACTTTGTGCGTTTTGTGGTATTCGTGGCTGTTGTGTTTCGGTGGTTGAAACTTGTGTCTATGGAGTATCCGTTGTTTTTGAATAATTACAAGTTGCATTGGAATAGAACGGAAGGATAATTTTCAGAGACAGGACGTTATATAACTCGCGTGTATAACTGATTCTGTTGCAGGCGAGAATTGGGAACGGAACGATGCGATTTATTAAACGCTTAAAATTGAAAAATCGGTGTCTGCGAAACGTCTATCGTATATCGTTCGTGTATATCATCGTAGTGTTGCATCGATGTCTGAGTGACCCGGTCTTACGCACGTGTGTCGCGTTCGTTATAATTATAGCGCCTGGAGGGGCAGTAATCCGAGATACAGGCGATAATTTTCGAATCACGGTGCGCGGTGGTAATTTATGAATACGGGAAGGGGGGACAATGACGGATGATTTAGGAGGTGGTACTACTATTAACTTTATCACGTATAAGAATAGCTAGACGGCACTATACTCGGGATAGAATAGAACTATGTTCACGCCTGTAGACGGTTCATTCTTATCTCTCGTGTTTCTTGTTTTCGATAGGATTTCGCGTCGATGAATCACCGGCAAGGAAGGAAAGAGATCAAAGATGATTCGAGTTGGTTCCATCTTTTTTATATTTTATATTTTTAAAAAAGGAAAAAAATAATGTCACATCGATATTTCTTTTGTATTTTCTGTACGCTTGACAATGGCTGAAAAATATTTTATAATATTATTATTTTGTGCAATATGTAAAACGCGAAACGAATTAAAACGTATTATTTTTATTTGCAAAAATTATGAAAACTGGTTCTCAAAGAAAATCTTGCATCTCTTTCCCGGATTGTATGTATTTCTTTTCTTTTTTATATACATAATTCCGTATAAATTTCTCAGATAAACAGTTATCGCAAAGAGAAACATTTATTATTTTCACAAGACGAAATTTCTCTCGTTGTTGTTGTTGTTGTTGTTGTTGTTGTTGTTGTTGCGCATAAAAGATAATGCGGTTAAGAAGTGATTAATTTGCGAGATGTTTCAAGTAAAGATCCTCTTTATTTATTTATTTATTAAAGTAGCTCAAACGTACTCCGATGAGAATAGTACGTATTCCATTCACGTTCTCTTTTGATATCATCCCCATAAAAATATATATTTCCCTTTGAAACTCGTTTACCTCTAACATCCATTCCCAATTACGTTCAAAGAAGATATACATTGCATACACGAACGGTTAAACGATATGAAAAAATAAAGAATATTATTCCCGTAAATAAACGCGATAAACTTCTCCTCCATTTATCCTCCCTTATTTAAACCCTAATAAATACGCAAAGAGTGACAAATGTGTAAAAAAATAAAAAATAAAAATCCTGTAACAAATACCACGCGTTTACATGGAATTATACGCCTTGCATCATAGAAGACCTTTGGATCTGTGTCAAGACTGTAGCATAGACCGATAGAGTCACAAACCGAATGCATAAGTTCCCCTATTCGTATTCCCTTTTTGCATATCAAATCGGCCATCGACCATAAATGACGGTCATCGTGACTTTACACAATTTCTTGCCAATTTCCAGCCACCGTCGGATCGATCCCCGATTAATAATGTATCCGTGGGTTAAGGCTTCCAACGAAGATCGCGCATCCGGTTCAGTCTCGGTGTGAAAAAAGTGGATAAACCGAAGTGTTTAAATTCAAAGATTGATCCGGATATAGATGATCGATGGAGAATATTTTAGATTTTTTAGGGCGATTAGAACGAACGAAAATGGGGTAGTCTCGAAGAGGCTAAGGTTTCGAGAAGAAAAAAGAGGGTGGTAAAAAAATTCGAAAAGTGGAGAAATTCCATATCAATTTGCGCGCGATTCTAAAGTTTCTACTCGAACTTTGTTTGTAAATATAAGGATGCTGCAACGAACTGTAACGGATTGTGAATTTTTAAAAAAGATTCACGTACCTCGATCTCGTTCCTCGTATCATTCGAGGAAACATTGTTTGAGGTTAATACACCGTGAAACTTGAATACACCCCGTGAGTTAAGAAGAACGAGAGACGAAAAACGGAGAGAGAGAGAGATTCTTTTAATAGAATGAACGAGAAGAAAGACTTTGACTTGAGAAATAATACGCGAATTTACGTAAAATTTTCAGTAACCACATTACGAAAACTCAACTATTACAAATACATCCTCTTTTAAAATTAATATACAATAAAAGTACGCATCTTTCTTCTTGCGTGTCTTGCAAACCTTTCTTTTCTTATTCCTCGAATTCTTTTCTTTAAATTTATCACAAACTATCAAAATATCAAAGCGTAACGTCAATCGATTACTAAATCGAAAAAAAAAAAAACAACAATTATTCTCCAAGCTTCCTTTCCTCAATTCCTTCCCTCTAATTTTTTATTTCCATCAAAGGACGGAAAGCCACATCGGGGAATGAAAAAAAAAAAAATTCTTCCGCTGAAAAAGCTCTCTCTCTCTCTCTCTCTCTCTGTCGAGTCGCTTCCGCAATGTCGATCGACGGGCCAAAGGCGGCCGAGGGAGGGAAAAAATCCAGTCACCAGGCGACGCACAAAAACCAAGGGAAAGAATCTTTCTCTCGGTAAATTCGAAATTCCCGATCGGGGACGAAATTACGGGAGGGGGGAGGAATACGAGGCGGCTTTATCGGACACGTTTCCAACATCATCCACCCGTTTCTCTCGCGCTCGATTTAATAGCTTAGAGGGGTGCGGCGACGGGAAATGATATTTTTAAAGCGTGTCGGTCGCGGGTTCCTTCAACCCAGACCGCATACCACCAACTTGATTTCATGGGTCACTTGCGATACGATGCGATCCAACCCCTTTAACTTTAACCCAACTCTCTCTCTCTCTCTACGCAATCTCTACCTCCATGCATCTGTGATTCGCCACCGTGATTCAAAGACGAGTCGCGCGACCTTTGATCCTTGGCGTGGGCGTTTTGAGACGAGACGAGATGACGATGTCTCTGTCGAATAAAACGTCGAAATCTCCAAGAGACTTCTCGTTTTCAGCTGTCACGATCCCTGTTTGGTTTTGGAAGAGTCGGGTTTACAGGGTGTTTCGTTGTGTGTACAGGGGGAGGGGTGAAAGTTTGTTGGTATGCAGTTTCGATCATCGAATTACAGGGTGGAACAGAATGGTGCAAATATTGGGTGTATTGGTTGGCAATTTGGGTTGGGTTTCGGCTTGATAGAAATTGATGCTTCCCATTGCGGTTTGAATCGTGCGTATAGTTGGCATTTGTCAAGCGAGGATAATTGTAGGCAGTCCTGATGGAACGTTAGGGTTGAGGAGAGAAGGAATCTGTTTATAGGTTAGATAAATCAATTGGGCGGAGTAGGTTGATGTGATGGACTCGAAATTGCAAGTTAGATTAACATTTCCAACGATGACGTTTCATTCTATTGTAGCCAATCGATAGATTAATTTTCGAAAAATTAATTTCGCGATAAACAAAGATGGCTCGTTTCGGTTCAAAATTTCGATTCACGTTAAAAGTTTAATCAAAAATCAACTCTTCTTAAATATCATCCTCCACCTTTATCGCTCGAACACACCGAATTACATTTTTCCTCACGGTTTAAACCACCACCTGGCACAGTTGCTCGCGCCAAATCTCATCATCCACTCGAAAGAAACGAAACTCGAGCGGGACAAAACAGAAAGGGACTGTCTCTTGATCAAACAAACATCCGTGTAGCATCGTGTTGCGAAAAAGTTCGCAGGAACAAGCTTCCCCGACTTCCGTCATTTCCCACTCCATCCCAGAGAAGAGAGAGAACGAGAGAGAGAGAATAAATCGAGCTAACCAATTTTATCCTTAACGTCGGCAGACTGCAAGGCACGAAAATACTTTCCACGAGCCGATTACGAGCAGCAGGTGCGACGCGGTTTGGTCTCCAGTTAAAAGGAAGATTAACGCCGGCCACGGCGCCCCTCTATAAAGTTCGAGTTTTAGCACGAAGTGGCCGGGACGTGACTTCCTCTCCCCGGTCTACCCGCAGGGATATTAAGATGCGATCAAAAGCGTGGCGCCGACACGCGCGCGCCACCTTTTTCCCACCTTATTCCGCCAGATGTGCGTGTGTGTGTGTAAATCTGCTGCTCTCGACTTATTAGTCATGGTGCGAAATTACGTAAATCGTTTCGAAAGTCCTTTCCTCCTCTTTCGAGTTTATATTTGTCTCTGACGAAATTTCCATTCCGTCACTTCGCAACAGACTTGTTTGTTGTCCCACGTGGGATTTGGATTTTTAGTAAGAAACTCGAAACTCTTTACTCGAAAATTTAACTTTTCGGTCGAGTTCAGAAAGATAAATTATTTCTCCAACTTTGAAAAATTTGTGGAAGAATGTTGCTGCGTATATTCAGGGAAATTGAAATTGCGTGGCGCGGTTTGCGTGGAAATTGTCCGTGCACGTTTATAGGAGGGGGTGTCGAGGAGTGGTTTTACCACTGATGCAGCTTGAGAGAGCAGTATTCGAGAAACTTGGCCCGTTGAGTTAAGAAGTTAAGCCCAATATGCCGCTAATGAAACATCTGAAATGCTAATTTTCAATGCCACCACCCGGGGCCTCCTTGAATCCGCACAAGTCCCCTTACATGCACGGTACTCCCCTAATTTGAATAAACTCGTTCAACGTTTGTCACCTTCTCCTGGTCGCAATTAGTCCCAATTGAAAATTGTCCCAAGAATCGCGTCCCTTCGTCTCTTCGTATTATCATTCCCTCTGCATTAATTCGAAAAAAAAAAAAAAGAAAAAACTTTTAAAATTCTCTGCTTTTTAAAATCCTCGTACAACGAAATAAAGGCGAATCTCAAATCGATCATCTTCGATCGATCCATCAGCCCTTCCCTCCTCGATCGACATCTTCGATAAATCAAATTAGTTGTTGATTTAAACGACAACCATGGAAATCAATTAAACGTTCCACGATTCGTCGAGCTTACTAATTTCCTCCCCTTTCTTCAAACATTGTTACTTTCCCTTGTGTTAATTCTCGCGTTTCCTGCACGTACCTTGCCCTTCCCTCTCCGTCTACCTTCGCGCGATCCATTACGTAAGTTCCGGCGATAATTAAGTTGGAGCTGTCCCGACAGTTTTATTGGTGAGCCGGTTGGTTAATTTGCATAGGGATGGCGCGTGGCCAGGGACCAAAGTCGACGTCGAAAGCGAGGTTTCAACGAGGTTGCGCAATCAGACTCGTATTCCAACTCGCACGATACACGAACGTGGACCCGTGACAGACGAGAGGATTTCCACGGAATTAGGGGATGGTATAATGGAAAGAAAGAAATCTGTTAAATCTGAGTTGTGGATCTTTTCTTTTCTCTGTTTTCTTCCAGTTCGAAGGCCGGATGGCTACGATCCTGTGGGGATGTTTCTTTCTTTTTTCTTTTTTTTTCTTGAATCAAGGATCAGATAGAAATGCGAGATACGCGTGGCCAAGGAGAAACTGTGAGCTGTTTTAAGGAGGAACAATGTGTGGCGAATGAGGGAGTTTTCGAGGGAACGGTACGAAAGTTTTGTGCACCAGAGAGAAAGTATTCGGAGAGTTGTTGCCAGGGAACAAGTTTCGCTATTGCAATCGTACAGAAGACCTTTGTTGTGTTTGCACCTGCTTTATTCCACAAAGTTTTATACATTTAACGCAACGATGTATGGGAATTCGTATAGTCCTTTGTAAGGATTCGAAGAGGAAGTAGTTCTATTCTTCTTCATTCCATTTAATTTCCCCCTCTCCTCTGATTCATACCAAAATTATTTCGTGAATTCGTAGAGATAAAATATTTCTACGAAATAAAGAATAAAAATTAAAATCCATGGCGTGCGATGTGTAGACCCCGAATCGGGGTCTACATATCTTCGGCCACGGTATCCTCTTGATTCTCCAACGTAATTGTTCTTTTTTTTAATGGAAACTGCACATTTCGCATCTTTGAAAATTAAATAACACCATATTTACATATTCTACGCGACGATGCACAATTTTCAACGTGCTATTATTCTACAATACCTAAAGCATCGAATTGACAAATTTCCGGACAAAACTCCTTTACCCCAATCTTTCCCCTCCTTCCATTCTTTCATTTCGAAACTACACACAACTCGTTTCGTCCTGAATTCCTTCGCGAGGTTAGGTTCTCCACGTCGATCGAAATCCCACGTCTCACATCGCAAACGGCGCGATGCTCGCCCTTTCGTTTATATTGCACCAGATGCCACTTACGCGAACCGTTTACAGATTAAAGCCGATGTCGTTAAACGTCAGCCAGGGCAGCGTCGATCCTCGAGATGGTTTCGAGGGGGCCGCTGCGTGAATTACGAGGACTGTGCCCGCCCTTTCCCTGCGCCCGAAACGAAATACGACGCTGTAAATTCGAATTTCACGACCCTCGATACGACCGATTCGAGAACGTCGCGTGGAATATCATTTGAAGTTCGACCATGGGGGCGAACAGAATCGGTAACGAGTAAACGGATGATAGTCATACGGTTATATGGGTGGATTATTCGATGGATCGCAAAAAAACCTGGGTGGATGAATAATAACGATGGGAAATGGTGTTGAAGAACTCGTAATAATTTTTATTCCTTGTTAAAATGTTAAGGCGTTCGAAAGGAAGAGAACTTTTTTTCAGAATGACAAATAAAGCTTACTTAAAATTTCTACGATGAAGAGGCTTGAAACGAATGGAATATAAATTGATTCGTTTTAATAGATGGATCTATTCTACTGTGAGAAGAAATACACGCGATATTCTTAAAGTCGAGAGAAATAAGAAAGATGAAAAGATCACGTGACCCTGAGTCAAAGGGAAACGAGCACGCGAGCAGGGAGCGATTTTTAAACGCTCTCAGCTCGTGTCGGCAGCACTTAACAGGTGTCTTCGTAATCTGATATTTTTTATCCTATCTTCATCCCCTCTGTCGTTTTAAAACTTAAGATAAACCAGTGGATGGTGGCATTCTCTCGTCCCTAAATGCGTTCGACGCTTGGAAAATATCCAATAGTTTAATAATAATTGAAAAATAGCGCGTAAGAAGTAAAATAAAGATCATCCCATTGACACAGATTATTGGTAACAAACGAATTACAAAAGTTACGAAATATTCATGGAAAAGAGATGAATATTCATTCATCAAAACCCGCTCAAGAAACTGAAAAAAAACTATACCATTGGATATATCTTTTATTTTATCTCGATATCTCAATCGATTGTCGAGATAGAAGACTCAAAAGATTATGAATGAATCAACGATCTACAACTATTTTTCCAGAAGAATTCTGTTTGTCATTCATTGTCTGGAGCTCGAGATAGGTCAGTGAGAGCGAATGACAAAGAAAAAAGAGATAATAAAAATTATCTTTGCAAGAAGATATCGAAGATATCTCAGGAACCGAAAATCATATTGGGATAAACGAGAAAGAAAAAGTTTTAAAAAGAAAAAGATATCCTAATTATAATTCGTTGATCGAAAATGATTATCTTCGAAGTTACGATAATTTCGATCAAGTTTTATGATAAATCGTTTGCAACGATTTTGCACGAGTATCTTTAAGTGTTGTAAACGTTTTGATGTTTTCGCGTTTAGAGTCGCTGGTTGCGTGAATAATTCGAATCATTATTTTCACGTGTTTGAAAACCAGGCTTGGCGCCTCGCGCAGTTTAATCCACCACGTAATAATTCATAATATTATTGCAAGTTCGCGAGCGGGTTGGAATTAAGCTTATTGTCGATGAAACTGGCCAACTAGTTTCACAATTTGAACACGCCAACCCTTCCCACGTGTTTATCGTTAAATCAAAGTGCCGTTAACGAAGCTTTCAAAGCTTTTCTTTCTTTCTCGCGCCCTTAACCGAATCGAGTTACGAGTTTCGGTTAAATAACGAGTTAAACCGTTTCGAACCGCACGAAAATCGAGAACCCTTCGTTTCTCCGATTTCATTCCTCCGACGATTATTCAGATATTCGTGAATCGATCACGTGATAATCTTAACGGGGCGCGAGTTTTCATAAAATGACGTTTAGATGAGGAAGAAGAAGAAGAAGAAGAAGAAGAAGAGGGAAAATATTCTCGAGGATCCTCTCGAGGTGATGTATCGTCCTTAATGACGTTTTCATAGAAACTTGGTCGCGTGGAAACGCCCCACGAACTTACGGGATCGCGTAAATCCAGTTAGGGAAGTCGCTTCAACGGCGAATGAAACAATTTCGTGCAGTGGGTGCTGCGCGGTAGACTAATTTCCATCAAGCACGGCCAAATGCATTTGTCAATCGGGCTACGTATGCTCGTCTCCCTCTTTGTCTTGCTCCCTCCTCGATGCGCGTTGCGTGTTCCTGCGAAATCCTGCAGAATGCATCGTGATTGCGACTATTTAGATACTATTCATTCACTTTTCAACCGACCCAATTGATTGAAACGATCCAAAAATTTAAAATCTCTAAATCTTCCACAAGGAATTTAAATTAAAAACGATGAATTATATTCCAAACGTAACGAAAATCGATTGTCTCTATCAAAGTCTAAATATTTTTAACTTAAATTATTTATAAATAATCGGCAAAGAAATCGACATTAGTTGCATCGTGACTGTTTAGATATTATTTATCTACTTTTACAGATCCAATTGATTGAAAGGATTCAAAATTTAAAATTCATTCGTTCGCCGATTATTGATTCGCCAAATCTCTCGTCAAAAGAAATTTTTAATCAAAGAAAAAAAAAAAAAAAGCGATGAATTAAGTATCAAGAAACGAGAAAGAAATCTCTCTCTTTCGAACTTCTTCCCGGATTAAGAACGAAAAGGAACTCATCCAAACAATAACCGATTATTTCCATCAAAATCTAAATACTTTTAACTCAAACTATCTATAAATAATCTAACAAACAAATCGACATTAGTTGCATCGTGATTGCGACTGTTTAGATACTATTTATCTACTTTTAGATCTAATTGATTGAAATGATCCAAAATTTATTTCCACCAAAGTCCAAATACTTTTAACTCCGGATTCCTTAAATAATAATAAATCAATTGATTGAAATGATAAAAAAAAACGATGAATTAAGTATCAAACAAAAGTTCGAAGAAATCTCTTCTGAGTTAAAAACGAAAAAGAACTCATCCAAACGTTATCAAAACTCGAACTTACTTATAAATAATCGAGAAGAATAATAAATAATAATAAACCAATTGATTGAAATGATAAAAAAAAATAAAAAATAATGAATTAAATATCAAAAG